>NC_086283.1:43687657-43832526 GCF_021018805.1 Prinia subflava | reverse complement strand
CTCTCTTTCTCTTTCTCTCTTTCTCTCTTCTCTCTTTCTCTCTCTCTCTCTCTCTCTCTCTCTCTCTTTCTCTCTCTCTTTCTCTCTCTCTCTCCTTCTCTCCTTCTCTCCTTCTCTCCTTCTCTCCTTCTCTCCTTCTCTCCTTCTCTCCTTCTCTCCTTCTCTCCTTCTCTCCTTCTCTCCTTCTCTCCTTCTTTCTTAATGACTCCAAGTTGAAAGGTAGAAGATCTGGTACCTAGTTTAGAGATCTCATTTACAGCAAAACTGGTGATCTTGGTTTTTCTAAGTAATTATAAATTACTTCAATGGGGAAAGCAATTTTCATTGGTCTCATATGAAACTGTTCCATGGACCACTTATTCTTGTAGGGAAATAGTAAAAATCTTAGATAAAGGAAGTCTAAATGTAGTGAGTTTTTGTAAAAAGCTAGTTATCTTTCAGAATGGACTTGCAAAGGAAAAAGAAAATATAATACTAATTAACCAATTCTGGAAAAATGTGATTAAATCTAAAGATTGTATTGAGGCTGGAGCTCTTGTGATTAGATTGTATTTCACTTACATTCATTTTATGGTTTTGATTTATCAGAAATCTTCTATTCCTTTAAGTAGAAACATTTTCTCTTTTATAATATTTGTCTTCTGAGAGACTGAATAGAGGCCAAAATTTAGTGTTCCTACGTTTTAGCCTTTTATTTTTTCTAGCTTTTTTTAAAAAGGCTCAGAGGCCTCTGTAACATGAAACGTAGACAAGCTTTCTGGAATTTTACATAAAGTGATATGAGATGAGCAAATGAGGAAGCAGATGCTCAATTTCCATTATTTTATTCCTTCCAAAATCCAAACATCTGTGCATATACCTGGCACTGCAGCTGCTGTGATCAACTCAACTGTACAGAAGTATGAATATGTATCTTTTTTTTAACAGCTTTTCATTTAGCTTGCAGCTTTTGTTCAGCTAAAATTTCCACAGAGCAGGATTTCTTGTTTTAGAAGTTTCTGATTACTATTCTGGATATACTACATTTGCTGATAGCTTTTAGGTTTCTTTTAGGTCACCTACTCTAGCAATGGTATCGCAGTCCAAACAATTAAAATATCTTCTAGTCTGCAGTAGGTTTTCAGCACTGGTTTCATATTTCTCTTGGATAGGTTGTAGAGAATGATTTTTCCTCCACTGCATTCCTGTTCTTACTCCTCAGAGTACATCTCTTCCAAGTGAAATGTGAGGGGAGGGTATTATCAGGACAGATGGGTCACACAGATGGCTTAAAGATTTTATACATTGTTTCCCATTAGTTTTACCTTTCATTGGAAAATCACTTCCAGGTGAAGGTGAACCCTCTCAGACTCCTTGGGTGCTGTGTTCTAAGGTCTGTGATCTGCCTTCTTTCATCAGTGCAGGATGCCTGGCCCTTTGTGAATTTGGATATCTGTTTCACCTGCCTAGATGGTACCCCAGTGATTGGTGTTTAGGATCATGGCAGAACTCACAAACTTTGAGTTTCACAAACTTTGGGTGAACTGAAAGTTGCAAAGAAAGCATGGTTAGTTTCAAACATTCTTAGTGGCTCCAGTTTCACATAACTTCAAAGAGATTGCTTCTTATTCACCATCAGTTTGGCTGTATGTGCCTACATGTAAATTATGCATTGTAGAAATACCTGAATTATGCTGAACAAGTCGATTTGTGAAAGGAAGCAGTCGTGGATTTCCTAACATGTAGAACAAATTTTATAATTTTTCTTTTTATTTTATCAGAATTAGTGAGAACTCTTTTGCCGTTAAATTTTTTATTTTTGATAATCTAATTCGTTTGTCTCTTAATATACTGCCAGAGTCGCACATGAGCAACCTCTTCCAAATAGTATTTAAGCAGGTGATCTGTGAGAAATTAATCCTTGCAGTCAACTCTCTGCAACTTTTTGAATATTGAACAGTTTGTGCCTTTCATCCTCATCAGTCTGCTTTTACATTAGAGAGATTGAAGTGACTATATTTTTATCTTTTTTAATATTAATCTCTAGAACTATATTTCTCTCCCTTAGTTGAATTTTACAGTTTAAGACAAGTACAGGAAGTCTTTGTTAAAAGCTTTAATAGAAAAAAACCCCGTGATTCACCTTCCACATATTTCATGTAGTGATTCATGGTATTTATTACACATTTTTAAATAAACACTGATAGTAATATTTAAATTTTCCTACTGATTTGAATTGTATATTTTTGTAATATTTCAGTGTAGAAAGTATTTACAGAGCTTCTAAAACTTCTAGAGTCTGTATACATGTATCCTTACAAGACGGAGAAAAGAATGGAGTCAAATACAGTTTTGACATTTCTGTCATCTCTACATAGCAGGTTGCCAGTGCTTGTGCATGCTTTACTATTTCAAAACTATCCTTGGAATTACATTGCAATGCATTGAATGGAAATACTGCATGTAAGAAAATGTCCGTGTAATTTCCAATAGTCTGTACCAAATGCCAGTTAATCATATTTGGATTTTTTTTATAAATTGTCTGGTTTATTTATTTATTTATTTATTTATTTGGTCAGATTTCCACATAGAAGAGGCTGTGGAGTGGCCTGGGTTAGACCTCAAACTTGGCCAAGTTTCTGGGTTGGCTCTGGACCCTGAAAATAACCTAGTTGTCTTCCACAGAGGTGATCACGTTTGGGATGAAAAGTAAGTAAAAACCCGTGCCGAACAGTGAGTTAGAAGGTTGAATTCCTGTGTGCTGCTTACATACCTTCTCAAGGAAAGACTGATTGAAGTTCTTTTTCCATTTAAAAACTCAGTTCTTTGGCTGAAAGTGCCTTTCAGAGATTCAGAATAGAAATGGTGACTGGCAATTCAAGATGATGAGTTATTAGGTCTTTAGACAGTAATACTGTGTCTCTAGGGGAAAAGAATATAGTACATTAGGTCCTTAAACTGTATGACCATGTTAGTTTGATAGTCACTGAGATTAATTATCCCTACCTTTCTGTGTCTCTTAGCGGGAATAATAAGCCTGGGTGAATAATGTTTTGATGTGGTATACTACAATTAGTACTTGGTTTTAAGACATGCAAAGCTATATCCAGTATATATTCATTCTTCTTTGTGTTTATTTACACTGAACAAAATGGGATTGTTACAAGATACTATCTCAAAACAAACTTTGTTCTACTCATTTGATAAAATTCGTTACATTTAGCATCAGTCAAACCAAAAAATATCTGAACTTTAGAATGGTAGTCCTTCTAGTGTTTGTAAAGTGATATAGTCAAAGGTATATTATTTTAAGAACAGAAAATTCCAGTAAAGAGTACTATCTTTATTTTTATAGGTTCTTATGTCTTGATTTTTAAAATTGTATATGTTGTTTATATGGATACTTTTGAAATTCTAACAGAATACTGGGAGAAAGTAGTACAAGCCTGTAACATGTTATGTAGTACTATTTTTAAATAATTTATCTTTTTTCTTCTTCTTTTTAAGCATCAGTTCTCCATATGTATAGCTATAAGACTGAAGGGAAGGGCTCTTTTCAAATTCTGATGAATTCATTTTAAGATAACATAATGTATGAAAAATAGGACAGTATTCTGAACATTACGATAGCAAATTATGCTTAGAATAGTGTTTTATGGAAGAAAGTAAGTTATTCAGGTTTTAAGCTAAATAACAATGCAGATAAGGCAATGATTTATTTCTTATACAGTATTCTCATGCGTCAGTGATATCTCCCGCTCAAGTGTATATACATACAGACTATAAAATTTGAAAGGACTCATTGTACAATTTGTATTACTCAGACTTCAAGTATTCTGTAAAAGCTGTTTTTTATCCACCTACTCAGGAACATAAGTGCTGTTCTTTGTGTTGTTGAATAAAGAATTGTAAAAATATTTGAAAATAGGCTGGTCCTTCTGAAATACATATTTTTGAGTGTCTGGCAATTGAAGTATACCAACAATCCAGAGCACAAAACTTGAGTTTGAGATCCAGCATATTTGGAAAGCCTACACATTTTAAACAAAAAAGAAATGAACATTCCCTAAAACATGTACATACCACCAGTGTATGGTAACACTGCAAGTGGCCTTCTATAAAAATAACTAACAATTAAGTCCTAGTACTTAAGGGTTTTTGTTCACTAGCCCTTCTTTTTTTCTTCTTCTTGTGAAGGATACTTAATCAATGTAAAGGAATCCTAGTGTTGGTAGGGACCCTTAAGTCAGCTGAACTAGAACTCTGTAGGCCTTTTATATAGAGTATGGTTATTTTAAAATGTATTTTGAAAACATGCCGGTTGTTAAACTGTTGTTCACATTTTATGACATGGAGAAGAGGCACACAAATGTGCTCACCCAGTCAGCCTTCCCTTTTTATCTTTGGGTACAGGGCATTAAGTCTGAGGTCCCTTTCATGTGTTGTAATGAAGAAGGAAGGAGGTGGTTTTTTCCAAGAAAAAAAATGGTATTTGGAAGGGATTTATCATGACAGTTGCATGGGGAAGCATAAGAAGTTATCAAACTTTTAAGTTAACTTTTATCATTTACTGCAAATACACAGTTAATCAAATATAAAATTCCTTACCAAACTGTAAACATGTTAAATGAATAGTCTGAAAGCCCAGCATATATTTTCTGTTTCAATGCTCCACCAGCTTAGTACAGAAGCAAATTAAACAAAAATAATCTGTGCTGTTAGGCTATGCACAAGTATTTCCAATGCATTATTAACACAGGCCACAAAAGCTGGTTTCTCATTCAGCTAAATATAGCTGGTTGAATGATCCATGCTGTTGCAAAAGGTAACTTCAGTCTACTTTGGAGCACCAAAGCTATGGAGTGACAAGCCCTGTAATACAGTAGCAGCTTTGCAGTTGCTATAGCATTCCTTCAGTATATGATTTTTAAAAAATAATCCTCTTAAATAAGTAAGGTTCTTCCACAGCATTGTCTCTTCAGTTTCAGAACAGTCTTTGCTATAAGCAACATGTGTCGTGTAGAATGAAAAAGTAAAGCTATTCAGCTAGCTAAGCAGCTGGAACCAGCTGGAAGTTATTTTGCATTTTTTATTGAAAAATGTATGCTATTTATCCAATTTATAAAGAACGTATTAGAGAATATCAGTTACATTCTTTTTACTGCATTCTTATCAAGGTAGGCAAGCTGAGCACAGTACCACAAGGGTGATGGATATTGATCAAGAATAGACCTCAGGGTTGTGCTTTCAGAGATTATGAGATCAGGTGGTCTGTCTAAATTTACTTTATAACCCACAAGAAGGATATTAGATTTAGCAAGAAATTGTTTGCATTAGTGTGAAGTGGCCAGATGAGAAGTAGAAACCTAACTCTGGAATATCATTGGAGTTTGAAATTAGAAGTAGTTGATACACAGTGGATTTTACTTGTCCTTCAGTATCAAAGTGCAGAACCTATCAGAAAACCACATTTTAGAGCAATATGACTGCTATGTTTAGTTATTCTCTTTGTGTGGTTTTGGTCTTGCTGCTTTTAAGCTAGAAGTAGTCAGCAGTGTTTGTGTTCTTATTTATCAGTTAAAACAAAGGAACATTGCCTGGAAATTAATCTGAAACACTGGAAGGAAAAGAGTGACTGATATTGTAGCATTCTAGTCATCCTGCTAGAAAAGAAGTTTGACAGGGAGCAGATGAATGGAAGATCACTGCCATAAACTCAGGTTCACTAGAATTTCTCTGCATGCCATACAATCTCTTATTTACAGTGAAAGCACTTAGTTCCCAGAAGAGTTGGGAATAGCAGGAAATACTGAGGCGTCTAGACAGCACCATTACTAAGAAATAGTACCAAAATAATAACAAGGAAAGCCAGTAATTATTTTAAGTAGTCTAGATAGTCAGTTCTGCAGAGATACAATCATGTTTTCTGTGGGGCTTGTTTTGTACAATACCTACCATCACTAAGATTCTTCTTTGTGATTATTTTGTAGATTTTCTGCAATTTTCTATGTAGACTAAAAATAAGATTAGTTCAGTCTATCCATTGTTCATGCTCCAGTTGTGGTCATCCATAGCTAGTGCAACCCTTACGGGTGTTAGACTCCTTCTAAAACAAAACTAAAATGAAGAGAACCTGTCATTACAGATTACTGTCATGAATGGTAAAGAATATAACAGCACCTGCTGAATCATGTTCAAACAAGAAGGTACAACACCAGTGTAGGCCTTTGTGTGTCATTACTATTTATCCATTGTCTTCCTCTACATGATGGCAGAACTCTGGAGAGAGTTTTAGTAACTATCACCTTTATCTTAACCATTCATAGTCAAAAGGATTATTTTCCATTAGACATTATTTCTACCAGAAGTTAAATACTTACAGATAGTTACTATATGCAATGTCAGTATCTAAATACTATTTTTAAATCATAGCCTGTGCAGAAACTTAAACACATTCTGTATTGATTTTTCTGGTTATATATGAAGCTAATATTGCTTTTCCATATTAAAAATTCTAGACATGTAAATATTTAATGTTATGGAGATGTGAGGCTGTTAGAACTGTACAATATATAGTTTTAATAGCTTTATTCATAGCCTTCTCTGTGACTACAAAGTATATTCTTGTTTACCAAATAGCATCAATCATGGCTGGATTTCTCTTGGGATTAACAAATGGATTTGAAACTACAAAGTGGGAGCAGGGAGTGGGTCTTGTATTCATGCATTTTTCATTCACATGAAACACCATGCTCTAACATTTAGCCTAAATTTTTGTTCAAAATATTTTACACTCTGTTTACCTTCACTAAAAGTTGAACATATATTTTAACAGATCAGAGTAATAGCCAACTTCTCTGTAAGGATACAGACAACTACATTTTTGTTTTTTGGAAGCTTATGATAATTTCATGTCTAGAAAGTGTCCTCTGGAAAGTTTATCCTGATTCTTAATGTATGAAATGTTCTTTATGAATATGTTCCATGTACCCTGAAAATTGAGTGGACTTTAGTGGGATTAGGTGGAATGCATAATACCCTATAGTCTTGTGTAAGCACACTGTAAAAAGGATAAGAACCATAAGAACTGAATCTTGTAGTAGTAAGCTGTAGCAAAATACTGAACTGCATATGAAAAAAGAAAAAGCAGAAGACACACAAACATGCACTTAGACTGCCTTAGATGGTACAAAGCATACCTGGTCTTACTGGTATGCCCTAGTGATTACCTATATTTTTTCTTAGGCTACATTGTTGAATTTCTCATTTCTGGATTGCCAATAGGTGGCAATGAAATTATTAAAAAAAAATGAAAAGGGGCTTTTACTTACTTGCTTTAGGATTATCTTTAATTGTTGCTGGGTTGATTTGGTGCTCCTTCAGTCTGGAAGTCATAGCCTCAGTAGAAGATGCAGGTATACAGCACTATTAACTCTTGCAATCATACAGTGATGGAATAAGGTTTCTATTTAAAGAAAAAAGAATCCAATAACCCCACACTGGAATTGAATACAGAACTTTTAAGTTTGAAAACAGTGCTTTCAGTTGTTTGCATATTGTTCATCAGTAGAACCATCTAATGCTGGCTTTCTATTCAACTCTTTTTGTACAGTTCTTTTGACAGCAAATTTGTCTATCAGCAAAGAGGACTTGGACCAATTGAACAGAACACAATTCTTGTCCTGAATCCAAGTAACGCAAAACTGCTTCATTCCACTGGCAAAAGTCTGTGAGTTGGGTTTTTTGTTAATTGAATATTTCTGTATATTTTATGCCAAAGGGTCCCTGAACTCATTTTCATTTGTTTTATATTATGCTTGTGCATTTGTATACAATTGTGTAATTGTAGCATCTGAGTATCTTCAAGTAAAAAAATAAATAAACACAAAATCAACAAATAATTAAATTAATTTGCCATCTCTATCAAATCTGCTTTCTAACATTTCATACAATTGCATCTACCAGCCAGATTACCAGACGTGCAGAGCTAATGAATATTGTACATTGTCCTTATATGCTAAGGTAGCCTGAGTGAGATATCTGAGATCAACTGAATTTCAAAACTGAGATGCTCTTGTCAAGAAAATTCTAAGCTGTAAAGCTGTATTTTGCATTAAATGCTAACATGAATTAATATGTACAGCATTTGATCTGTAGATAAAAAATTAAATCTTCACATCTATATCATTCTTCCAGAAAGATTTTTAACTTTGTTCTTCTACATTTGTGCTTGCAGATTTTATTTACCACATGGTTTGAGTGTAGATAAAAATGGTAGCTACTGGGTCACTGATGTAGCTCTTCACCAGGTATGTTTATGAAGCTTTAGTACCAAGACCTTCATATTTTGCTGAAAACATTGCTTATCTAGGCCTGTTAAGAGTAACATTAAGAATAACGTTAAGAATATGCCTACAGAACTGATCCCTGTGCACGTCATGGAATATAGTTGTTTTGAATAACTTGCTACAAGGACATAGCTTGGAGAAATAATAGAATCATAGACTCAGACCATAGAATCGTGGTCTGAGTTGGAAGGGACCTTAAAGATTATCTTGTTTCAACTGCCTTGCCATGGGCAGGGACACCTTCCACTAGGCCAGGTTGCTCAGAGCTCCATCCAATGTTGCCTGGAACACTTTCAGAGGTGGGGCAGCCACAGCTTCTCTGGGCAATTTTACCAGTGGCATCACCAACCTCATGGTAAAGAACTTTCTCCTAATATCTAATCTAAACCTACTCCCTATCAGTTTGAAGCTGTTCTCACTTGTTCTATCACTTCATGCACAAAAAAGTCCATTTCCATTATTCTTGTGGGCTCCTTTCAGGTACTGGAAGGCCACAATTAGGTCACCCAAAAGCCTTCTCCTCTCCAGTCTGAGCAACCCCAATTCTCTCAGCCTTTCCCCATAGGAGAGATGCTACATCCCTCTGATCACCTTGTGAGGGTGTCCCTCCTCTGGATTTTCTCCAACAGCTCCCTGTCCTTCCTGTGCTGGCACCCCAGGGCTGGAGGCAGCTCTGCAGGTGGGGTCTGAGCAGAGCGGGGCAGAGGGGCAGAATCCCCTCCCTGCCCTGCTGCCCACGGGGCTTTGGGTGCAGCGCAGTGTATGGTTGACCCTCTGGCTGTGAGCACATACTACTAGTTCATGTTGAACTTCTCATCAGCCAACACCTCCTCAGGGCTGCTCTCAATCCCTTCTCCTCCCAGCCTGTATTTGTGTTTGGGATTGCCCCAGCCTAGGTGCAAGACCTTGCACTTAGCTTTGGTGAACTACACAAGGTTCTCATGGAGCCCCTCTCTCCAGCCTTTCAAGATCCCCCTGCAATTTTCTGCTGTCTTATCAATGCACTTAAGTCTAGAAAGTGAAACTAAATTGTTTGCTTTGTAATGATGCAAAATCCGTATTTTAAGCAGAAGTTTTCTAGAATCAGCACTGTTGAAGAACTAGTAATAGATATTATGGTCAATATATTAAGATTATGTTTGGTATATAGATTTATTTTATGCATGGTGATAAGAGATTTCCCTAGGCTATCTAGGTCTTAGGTTTCACCTTCCATTACTGAGACCTCTTTTCTTTTCCTTTTGACTGAAAAAAAGGTTTTCAAACTAGGAGCCAAAGACAAGGAGCCATTACTGATCTTAGGAGTGGCTTTGCAACCAGGCAGTGACAAAAATCATTTCTGTCAACCAACTGATGTGGCCGTGGACCCGATGACTGGCAGCATTTATGTCTCTGATGGCTACTGCAACAGTCGGATTGTTCAGTTCTCTTCAGATGGACTGTATGTGATGCAGTGGGGAGAAGGTACAGTCAAGGCTCTTGGTACTTCACCTACACGGCTGTTACCATGAACTCATCATGAACCACAAAATTGCTGATGTTACTTTTAATTTTTTTAATTAATTTCTATAACTGAAATACCTTCCAGGCCCTACATGAATTTCAGCCTTGTCCTTCATCCAAATTTTCTCTTGGCTTTTTCCACAGCTACTTTTAGTGGTTATATGTTTACTAAAAGTAAAAAGTAGAGGTCTGTTACCTTGCTTTCAGAATAAATATTGCCGTGTCCTATTTTGTCAAGAAAATATTCTGAGTTTCATAAAGCAGTTTTTTTTCTGAAACATATAAGAAAGGAATCATTTTTTGCCAGATTTATGCTGTGATTTTATCTATTTCAAGTTTTATGAATAATTATATTTCTGCCTGACTCAGAATTATGTATCACATTAAACTATGCTGGATATTCTCAGGAAACTGCAAATTCTAAATTTGGGATTTATCAAGAAAATGCAATAGGCTACCATGAGTTATCTACCTAAATGCTAATAGAAAGGAAGCATCTCCCAGGGTAACATTGCATTATGTGTCATATTGCTGTTTCTAAGTAAAACTGATTGTTTCAGTGTTTATTTTAACACAAACTTGGGGTTTTTTTATTGCAGAGACTACTCTAGGCAGACCCAGGCCTGGACAGTTTCGTATCCCTCACAGCTTAGCCTTGATCCCTGACTTAAATCAGCTGTGTGTTGCAGACAGAGAAAATGGTCGAATTCAGTGCTTCAGGTTGGGGACTGGGGAGTTCACAAGAGAGATCAAACACAAAGCGTTTGGAAGAGAGTTGTTTGCAGTTTCATATGTTCCAGGTAATCTTTTTTCTTGTTCTTCATATTTCAAGTAGTAGTTCTGTGCCAGGATGTCAGTGTTATTTCCTGAAGGGCAATTGTGTTATCTTAGGACAAATATTAATTATCTTCTAGAATCATCTTGATGTAGTGGAAAATTTGAGAACTACTTGTTTTTGTACTTACAGATGAGGGAAGCTTGCAGCTAATCTCTGCCTCTATGAAATGACTGTTCCCTAAATGTTATGTCAACAAATAGACGATGTTGCTGCTTCCTGGTGATGGCACACTTAATCAGTTAATAATGAATTACTATTAATGATAAAAATTCTAAGCATTCATTTTGAACTCCATTGAAGAGATCAAAATTAAGACCAAATGATCAAGAAGGGTTTTTGGCTATAAAGCAGAAGAACTGAAAGCTAACAGAAAACACTATGGTTTTTAGTATCACAGTCTGGTTAACAATTACTGTATTAAATTATAGGATTAGATTTTTAATACCAATACTGAAGGTAAGGTAAATGTTAACTGGATGAGGAACTTTGGCACGTTGGGCTCCTGACTCCTTAATACCAAATTAATATCATGTTTCTCTGGTTTGCATCTGCCAAGAATGTAATAAAATGCTGTGCTGAGTGCAATGCTTGGTATCTATCTGTCTCTGACAGTGGAAAGTGGCATTCTGAGAGTGTGTGTAAGCCTGAATGCATTCTGTAATCATTCCTCTCCTATTCACCATGCATCCACAAACCCATTAGTCAGCAGTTTTAGGAGGTAACTCTGATCTGTTCTTTACAGTATCGTTCTACAGATGTATTTCTCATAAGTTCTAATCCCATTTTGAACTGACTTGTATTGTCTGACCTTCCATCATTGCAGGCTCCAGAAGTCCGTTATTTATTTATTTTTAATATAAAAAGTGACCTAGATTCATTGAGTGCTTCTCAATCTCAGAATTTTGGGAGTTGTGTAACAATTCCACACTCCCCAAATCTGATGTCCTTTCATCTTGCCTTATCTTCTTCAAACCAAAGAACCCCAGCCACCTTAGTCTCTCCCCATAAGATATTTAATTGGTTCAGTTGCTTGAGTATTGCATTTGCCTTTCTCTTCCAGCATCTTTAGTTTCATTGGAACCTTTTTGAGATACAGAGAGTAAAAAAGCACTCAGTACTCAATATGTGTGCATGCGAACTTTTTGCATAGTGTAGAACTGTCCTCTCCATTTCCAGTTCTCCTCCTAATGATGCCAGACATTTTACTGTAATGTTTGTCTGACAGTGTACATGGAGGCGGAGATTTCAGGAGTCTTTTAGGGATGGCTTGGAGAATGTCTCTCCTGGGCTGTAGCTGCCAGTTCCAAGTTCAAACATCACATAGGCATGATCTAGATTATTTCTTAGAAGAAACATCACTTTACATTTGTCTTTGCAGATGCTCTTCTGTCATCTGTTTAACAACTTATTCTTATAAACAGTCTTTCTGGGCTACCATAGTATCATCAAGCTTTGACTTCTCCACAGAACTCAGTTATCCTCCTCAGACTGCTAGATGTCATTGTTCGCCCCATTTTTCAGTCATTGATAAAAACTATTGAATAAAATCTCTGACTCTGATTACTTCAAGATCATGCTATTCAGACTTCTCTGTCCTGAAGAATTAGAAGCTCTGCCCATAAGCTTTGCTCTTTGCTTCTTGTTCATTAGTGGATCTTTCATTCAGCCCTCTGATAACTCACGTTCAATAACCTCTTAGGCACTGCCTTGTCAAGACTTTTCTGAAAGTGCAAGTATGTCTATAGAATCTGCTTACCTGTGTGCTTTTTCTCCCTGTCCAGAGCTGAGGCACAACCCTTAGAGAAGCCAACTTGTTCTGACAGGCCACACTTACCCATGTCTTATTCTTCATTATGGATAATACCATCTTACTGGAGATGGATGCCAGAATTGGTAATGTGTGTTCGCAAGCACCCTTTTGAGTCCTTGTAGGTGGGCACTACCACAGCATTCTGCTAGTCTTCTAAGGAAGTGGCTGTTTGCAGTGCTGAGTTACTTAATTTGGCCTGAAGTTTTTGATTTCACATTTGGTTTCCTTCTGAATTTGAGTGAATGCCATCTTAACCTCATAAATTACTAACCTCCAACTTGTCTTACACCTTGTGCTTCCAGTTGAGCTGTCTCCTCTGATCTCTTTGCTAGGAAAAAAAATCAAGTGTTAGAAACTTCCCAACATACTAAACAGAAAAAACTGACAAAACCCATTTCTTTGCCATAGGCCTCTAATCCCTGAGTTCCCCTTTCACATCTTTTCCTTTTGTGGTCCCCCTTACTCTTCAGCTGACTTTCTGCCTTGAAAGAACTTTCTGATTTCAGGTCAACCATCTGTAGCAAAGCATTCTTCAGATTATTTTTTAACACTTTCACAATCCTTTTACATTTAATCTTTATGTAAAGTATTGCCTTGCTGGTTCTTCTCATTTGAACTGTGTATATCTCCTAAATGACAAAGTTTCAGCTGTTATACCTTACTTAACTTTCCTCTTGTAGTTTAATTTCTTGTTATCTTTCTGTCTCTCTGTCTCTCAGACAGCCTTTTTTCATCTAAACTATTACAGTTCCAACTTCACTGCATTTTGCTATGTGTGGGTTCTTAAGGCAAATCTAATGTTGTTGCAGGTGGTCTCCTCTTTGCAGTTAATGGAATGCCTTATCCTGGAGAGGCAGAATCAGTGCAAGGATTTGTGATGAACTTCTCTACTGGAGAAATAATCGATACTTTCATTCCACTTAGAAAGGTAGAGTGCTGCACAGAGAGCCTGTTGCATATGATTATATATATGAGAACACTGGTAACATTCTACTTTTCCAGTTTCCATAAGACTATTGCAGCAAATAAGATGTTTTATAATGTATTCAAAATTAATTCTTTGTAGAACTAAATAAGAACACTAGAATTTTGGGTCTTAGCTTCTACATGTGGTATACATTTGAAAATTTTACTAACTTCTAGATGATTCCTACAGATAATATCTTCAGCCAGGATAAGCCTACTTTATCAGAGCCAGCGCAGTTCTTAGAAGTTAATTTAAGAGGATAAGGAAGGAATTGAAATATTCATATATTTGGATGCTAGTAATTTGTAAAAAAATATAGCTTATTCCTAAGCAGAAATATGCAACTGTATGGTTATATCCCTTTTTACAGAATACTAGTGTGTAATTTAAGGCTGAATGTTCTTCATGTAGTATTGTACACAAAAATTGTGGGATTTTTTTAACAGTTTCTATATATTGTGTTAGACTAAAGAATGAATCTTACTATTCACACTTCTTGGTACCACATACACTTTTTACTTGCAGTCCAACTTTAAATTATATTGAGAGTTATTTTTTCTGAGTATAGCAAATAGTTGTTTTAACAAACAAAACTTCAACAAAAACTAAATGTGTGGGCTTCAAACCAAGATTCTTTATTTTTGAAAATATATATTTCAGCAGATAAAATGGAATATAATAATATGAATAGAAATAATATTAATATATTATTTTAGCGTTAATACATGGAATGATCTCTATATTGTTATCCCTAGAGAAAGCAAACATTGATTACAAATGGAATTCCTCTCCTTTCACAAACTGGGGTTTCACACCAGCACCTGCTGCATTTTCCAGTGTAAAGCAGGATTGAACACAACCAGGCTCATTTTAGAGGTTAAGAAGGCCTTATGATAGCATAGATACTTAAGAGTAATCTGTGACTGCTTCTCTTCACAGAGCTTTGAGATGCCACATGATATTGTTGCTTCAGAAGATAGAACAGTATTTGTTGGAGATGTTCATGCCAAAGCAGTGTGGAAGTTTGCGTCTGCTGAAAGTATGTTCCTTTTGTTCTTAATGTCCTAACTTCACATTTTGTACCTTCAGGGCAGTGTCACTTACCTGATAACCCCTGGCCAAGAGTCTGGTGGCATAACGAGTGATTTATGTGCACTGCAAACTTCACCTGCAGGAGTTGTGTGCTGCTGCTCAGTTTTCATTAACAGACAGTTCAGCATTGTAGTGTGCTCTGTCAAAGAAGAGTGCTGGGCACATGATTTTGTCACAGAAGGAATCAACATGCATTTGCCTTATACATCCATTGTCAATACCTGCTTAAACAAAAATGTTACTTTAGTATTTTAGTAATTTCAGTGTATCATTTGCTGAGAACTCAACTGCTTCCTGTGAGGTTATCATGCAGAAAACTCCCAAGGTATGAAATAAAAACACAGGTCAGCTTGAAAATATTCATTTCATTGGGAGCATTTGTCACTAGAAAATTAATTTAGTGTCATTTGAAGTCCTATTTCCATACACAGGAAACACTTGCCAGTTTTAATCTAGTTACCCCCAAGGCAGGCAGCCTCACTTCAGGGAGAGGAACCTGATTAGTCAGACATCAATTTAATAGGATTCAGAGAGAGGTTACATGCTTTACAGGAATAAAAATGTAATCCACTGCTCCATTATATGGGATAAAAAAATGTATGACAGACATAAAGTCTTAGTCTTCAGGATGTTAGTCATCCAGTAAGAGTCTGCTGCTATAAATGACTAAGCTAGTTATTCCTTATTTGTTTTGTTTATAGTTCATGGATTTTCCTTTGGGGCATTTGGTATCAGCTGCTCTTAATAACAGGAGACTGGACCAGATAAATAGTAATTCTGATTGGATATGTATATATCTGCATCTAGTAAATTGAACATGAACAATTCCCAGCTTTTATTCAAAGAAACATGAGAATAAAAATGGAATTTTTACAGGTTACATGAGGGAAGCCTTTGTATAAAATTTTCTTTTTAGTTTTTGCAGAAGTATAAAAGAGCAGTAGCTAAGAAACCCTGATTCAACTAGCCTTTAATTCTCTATGATTTTGATTATAATAAACAGTTTTATTTTTGTGAGAATCTATGAACCTTTAGGCATACACATAAAATCTTTTTGTTTCATAGAAGCTGATTATTGCAAGCAACTTTTATGAACTGAGCTCTTCCTTTTTTTTCTATGGCCTTGTGAGCTACTGAATAGTTTATATTGACTCTCCGTGGTGAAATTCAGGTGTTGATGGGAATGTTTACTGCAGGATTGTACTGCACCTTTGAGAAAGCTAGCAGGAAAATGTCACTGAGTGCCTTTCTGAAATATCAGTTGTCCTGAAGAATGATTTTGTTTTACAGAAATGGAACATCGGTCAGTTAAAAAGGCTGGTATTGAGGTACAGGAGACAAAAGGTTAGTCTGATTCATAATGAAAATGAAGGGATCAGTATGTTCACATAGACTAGGGCTGTTTCTGCCAAGCTGAAGAGATAAAATGCTGACTAGTTTGACTGTTTTGTTTTTTGTGAGTTCCTATAAGAACCACTAGAAAGAATCCTGTAACACTGTTACCTGTGCTATTTCACGGCCCACCTAAACATTTCATTTTCAGTGATGACAAGTGCTTCACTGTCACAGAATAAAAAATTAATGAGTACTTTAATTCCATTCTACCATCTGGCGTGGTCCAGATTGGTATCTGTGGCAGCTCCCTTAGATGCAGAAATAGCTCTGAAATACAACGGCGACAGCTACTCCCCAGCACCCTCCCCCCGCTCCACAACCCTCCACCACCAAAAAAGGGTTATTTGAAACAGCAATTGGTTTATATTCTTGTGTAGTCTTTCAGTACACAGCCTTGTCAGTCATGCCATATGGCAAGAAATAACATGTTTTTCTATTTACATTTCTTCCCATAGATTTACCAGTCCTTTTATTTAATTGATCTGCATGAAAATGAAAATTTTAAAAAAGGGAAAAAGGAAATGAAACCATGTAGGAACAATATAAGGAGATAGTAAACACAGAGGAGATTGAAAGGGGTAAAATACCAATTAAGGTAGATGAAAAGTGATTTTAACCATTTATATTCGATTATGTAGGTAATTTCCCTTTCAGAAGAACAGTACCAGATTATGGTACTATCTATAAAGGCATTTAAAATGTTCAAATGTTCTTAACTGGTTTCCTTTAGTTAAATTCAGAGCTTATGTCACTTGCTTCAGCCATGTATACACAGACACAGAAAAGTCAAAAAAATCCCAATTACCAATTGAAAGCATATAGAATAAAGTAGAATAAGGAAGGCTAACATTATGAAACAATGAAATTCTTACTGCCATCACTGTTACCCTTTTATTTTATATCCATTGGAACATCAGCCTGCCTCAGTCACACAAAAGGGAAGTATTGACATTACAGCATGCTGTGTATCTAGGGATATGTAAATGCATTTTGGCTTTCTTTAGCTGGCACCTCTAATGTCATAGAGAAAAAATGCAATAGTCACACCAGGGTAAGAGAAAGGTTTTAAGTAACAATGTCTTAAACTGGTTAGAGTCGGTAGGCTGAAATTAACATCTTTCAACTCAACCGAGAGAAAAGAGCCAATGGACTTTGTGTCATCTGCTTAATAAATGGAGAGCAGTGGCCTGCGCTCTCACAGCCTCCTGGTGACAGACTGTTACAACATGACACACAGCTTGTACTGCTGTGACATGGGGGAAAATAAATGGAGAACCGTAGCTTTGCCTGGAGGTGGGAAAGATGACAGATGAAAGTTTTCCTTAGCAGTAACTCTTTCTTGAACAGACAGCATGTTTTCATTGTGTCATTTTATCCTTGTACTTGTGATAACAGTGACATTGTTATCATTATATTAGTGTGGAGTGTAAATGGAACCATTTGCTATTCCTTCAGAGTAGAACATCATTTTAATTTTTATACAGAATCAAAATGGAGTTGATTGAGAGTGTTTGTGATGCAGCTACTGGTTAAGACATGCTGTTCAGTCTGACTTCAGAATATATGGCTAGACAATTTTACTTACTGAAAGTTATCACAAAGTATATGCAACATCATAAAGGTTTTTCCTGAAGTAGTCTTTATCCTTGTAGGTATAGAATTAAAAAATTAGTCAGGAATGACTAGATGCAGTTTTCAAAACCTCTCCAGATTTGTAGAACCAAAATTCCTTCATGAAATGTAACAGTTCTGAAAATTTAACCCTTTGTCACAGTTTTATTAGAAAGATCTTTAAACTTTTCCTTTCTGTTTATGATAGTATGATGTATACTGGATTTCTCTATTTCTTGTGGAAGTGTTTTTATGTCAAAAGGAGATATTTAATAGACATTATACCACACAGTTATTTGCAGAAGTGTATCATTGGGGTAATTTCCAATATTTTAATTAGTAGATACTTTTTAGGACAAAACTGTTTGACACATCTCCTTTCCTCATTTGAGAAAAGGGGAGGGAATCTTTGCTAGTGAGTGATATTCAGACTTTCTCTTCCTTTTATTTGGGATAACAACAGCAAAAGCAAAAAATGTCTCCATAAGAGTTTGTCTTATGTTTCCGTGCTACAAAGCACTTAAGGTATCCTAGCTTGTTGTTTCCTGTAACACCTTGTTCTGTGTTGCTTGATGCATATGGATTACAAATGGAAATTGTTTTCTTTTTTAAGAATCAGAAACAATTGTTGAAACCAAATTGAAAAACAAGCCAGAATCAACAGACCTTCTAAAGAATATGGATAAACAACACTTGGTCCAACAGGCCAGCAGCACTGGAGTTTCCTTTGTTCTTATTACAACTCTTCTTATTATCCCTGTTGTTGTCCTGCTGGCAATTTTAGTATTTATTCGGTGGAGGAAGACAACTGTCTATGGAGATAACTGTGAGTAACTGTTCTAGAGAATAGTTTTTATTATTCCAGTTCCAGTATCACTGAACACTGGGGGGTGAGGGTATGAAGAGGGCAGCTCCTTGTGTCTCTGCCCTGCTGAACAGTTGCATGGTACTGCATGCCAGCTAAGTCTCTGCAGGGACACAGTGCCAGCAGCCCCTTAGCCTTCAGTAGTGCATCTCAGGCTAGCACCTCTCAGAACATGTATCAAAACCTTTAATTGGTGTCAAGGCAAAAACTGGTGTCTCAGAAATTACTAGAATAAATTCATGTTGTATTGCCTAGAACTCATTACTTAATCCACAGCTGTGAAAGCTTTAATTGGTACTTAAAAGTTATGTAAATGGTTCTAAATTCATACTGTATAATAACATTATTTTTCATAAATTGGCAAACTGCGATTGGTGTTTGGTAACTAGACTTGTTATTTTGTATCGTGAAATTATTTTATCAAGATACTTTTATCCAGAGAAGAAAATGTACATGGAGTAGACAACACAGTTCTGCCACTGGTCAAGACC
Source organism: Prinia subflava (assembly GCF_021018805.1). Lineage (NCBI taxonomy): Eukaryota > Metazoa > Chordata > Aves > Passeriformes > Cisticolidae > Prinia > Prinia subflava. The sequence continues at coordinate 43,813,627 of NC_086283.1, read as the reverse complement.
TGCTGTGGCAGAGTAGGCTATTCAGCAATCTAATAGGGCTGTGCAACTGAATTGGGTGTGTTTTATTTGAAAGTTCCAGCATACAGCTTCATGACTCTTTCTATTCAAAAGTGTTGGCCTACCAAATGTGCTAGATAGCATATCAAATATGCAAACACTCTAGTCGATTGCAGTACTGCCATAAATGGCTTCTTAGAGCTCCTGATTGTTTTGTTGAATGTCTGTGATTTTTGTCAGAAAATACAGGTGCTTATTTGATCACAGAACATTGGGGGTTTAGCTTATTTTTGAAATTTACTTTATTTTTCAGCTGATGGGGAACACAAACTTGATTCTAGTTCAGGCAGAATTTTAGGCAGACTTAGAGGTAAGTAGTCACTGAAGATGTTTTTAAATGCAGTAACTGGATTCTTGTTCTTATTCAACTGAATACTTGTTCTGTATTCATGTTGAATAACAGATTTGATGGAACTTTCTAGAGGAAGGATTGTGGGTAAAGATCAGGGGGTTCTGAAAATGTCTTTTACCACAACTTTGATCTGTCATTATCTGCCCACTAAAGAGGATGAGTCACTACCGGTGGGAGAGCAGCAGCTATAACGAGTTATTGTGAATCTGGTGAATGAAATGAAGCACTTCAAAACTAAGGGCAAATGAGTAGGAACATCACTAACCTGTGTAGAGTTAATGAAATAATGGATGCAAAAAAGGCATAGTCTGAAACTTCTACTTCAGAGATGAATTTCCTTCTTCTTTCCCAATACATACACCGAGCTTTTGTGGCTCATGTGCTGAATCTTTAGAAACAGTTTCTGGATGCACATTTAAAATAATCACCACTATACTGTTTAATTAGTAGATAGATTTTTATTCCCCCCTTACAGTTAAAGGAAACCTTGTGAAAATTGTTTCCTTTCCATAGGGAAAGGCGGTGGTGGAATTAACCTTGGGAACTTCTTTGCAAGTCACAAAGGCTACAGCCGAAAAGGGTTTGACCGGCTGAGCACTGAAGGAAGTGATCAAGAAAAAGATGAAGATGATGGCAGCGATTCTGAGGAAGAGTGTTCAGCATCTCCACTGCCACCAGCACCCTCGTCATCCTGAAACCAACCTTTGAGTTCTCCATTATACGGTTCAATCCAGAATGTCAGATTCCTTTTCCCTTAAGCACGTTTAAGATCTTGTGTATTTAATTGTAAACTGTTCTAGTCTGTGTGGGGCTGTACACTGGTTCCTTTAATTTTTGTTTGGTTTTAGTTATGTTTTTTAAATGGAGGAGTGTATGGAAATTCCATATCAGTGCTGTTGGTGCTTTATTAACATCTTAATAAAGCAAAGTCTTCTAATTGCAGGACTGATTTAAAGCAGTAGTATTCTATCATCAAATATGGGGATCTTGTAAATAAGTCTTACTATCTGCTTCATCAAAATATTTTTTCCGTAATTATTCAGTTGCCAATTTCTGTTTTGTGCCTTTCCTCTTCAATGTCCTTAACCTGTTGCAGTACAGAGAATATACAGTGCCACAAGAAAATGAAGCTGCTAAGTCTTCTTCTATTTTTTTAAATCACTAACATGATATTGCATTGAAGGAAAGAAAAAAGTCTCTATTTAATTTTTTTCTTCTTCCTAACTTGATGTGTTTCTGGAATGTCTTATTTTTAGATGGTATCACTGTTAGAACACTATTTTCAGAAGCTGAATGTAATTTGTGTAATAAAGTATTCGCAGAGCATTGGCTGTTGGAGTGTACTTTGGAATTTCTGCTTGCATTTTTTTGTTTACAACTTTTGTGAAAGTTACAAGAGGCACTTAATACAGGAAAAATTCTAATGTGTTCTACCAGCAGAGAAAAAGAATGCTATTTTGTATGGAAGCTGGAAAAATATTTTAGTATGTCACAAGGTTGTTTGTTTTTGGTTTTGTTTTTTTTTTTTTTAAGACTAATAACCTGCATACATGTACAAAGTCAACCTTAAACATCTAAAGAGGGATTTTACTTGTACAACAAAACTGCAAGGTATTTCCTTAATAAAACACATGGTCACAGCTAAGAGGAAACCTGTGTCTGAAATTAAATATGCAAATTAGTCAGGCTAGGCATCTGATACTACCTGATTGGAAGTACTGATTTTCTTTTTTTCTCCACACTTTCCATTCATTCGACAGGAACCCTTGGTCCTGTAATGAGCTCTCTCTTTTAACAGCAGACCTACTGAAGTCTTGCTGGATAATTACCCTCTCTGTATGAGTCATCTGGAGTGTGAATCATTGTGTAACATCATAATGACTAATCAGTCCAGTTTGAGGATCAGAGCATAATTAATGTCCTTTTAAAGCTGCTATTATGAGCAGAGTGTACACAGCTGTAATTGCCACAGGGTTTTATGAAACAGTTTTCATTATCGTCATTGCAGGTGCTGTAATAGGCTGCTGTTGGCATTGAGGTTGGAAAATAGGCTTTAAGCTCCTTGTGGTGGTTTTGCAAAGTTTATGGGACAATAAGAGTAATGATAGCGGAGAAAAAGGTAAGGTTTCTTCCCCCAGCAAGATTTTGTAAATCCCCTTTTTCTGGAAAAAAAAAAAAAAGCAACAAACAACCAAACCAAAACCCCAAACTTAAAATGCATTACAAGCTGGTTTCTTTTGTCACATGTAGCAAAATCTCCAAGATAGCTATCTGAAATGCTGGAGTACAGGCACAATTTCATGTGAAATGTATTTAGTGCATACTCTAAGTTGCTTCCTCTCCTGCAAATTTTTGTTTTCCTAATGTTACAAGGAGAACAGTGTGTTTCTTTCTCAGTTTTGAAAGCAAGGCAGTATTATTTTTGGCTGTGGCCTCGATCCTTGTATATATGAATAAAAGAAATCAATTAGTTGGGAAGAATTTTCTGAAGCTGTCTATAAAAATGCTAAGTCACTAGTTTACAGGAAGTTTCCAGTAACAGCAGTTAAGAAAGCTGTGGTGACTGCTGTCATGGGTGGTGTATATGCCATCAGTACTAAAAGATCACAGGGTATTCTTAAAAGCAGTCAATAAGGGTATATTTTTTTTAACATTTGGTTAGCTCACCTTATGTCCAAGTGATGTTGGGTGTTCTCTGCTTCCATTAGCAGAGCTCAGTGGAAGTAATATGCAGCTTCCCTCTTTGTCCTTTCCTTTATTTGAGCTGTTGTCTCCAACTCTAGATAATGCTGTGTTGAGAGGGAATCAGCCAAACAGTTCAATTGCACGTACAGGCAAAAATAGATTAATTGAGCTTCAATCATCAGCTCCCTGAAATTCAGACATTGGTCTCTACAGTGATCCCGGGCTGCCTAAAGAGAAGCAGGATGAGGAAGCAGAATTCCACTCTACTCTGGAGAGACCCCACCTGCAATGCTGCATAAGGCTCTGGGGTCCACAAAATAAGAAGGATTGGAACACCTGTTGGAGTGGGTCCAGAGGAGGGCACAAGGATGATCAGTGGGCTGAAGTACCTCTCTTGGAGCTGGGAGTTTTTCAGTCTGGACAAGAGAAGGCTCCCCAAAGATCTCATTTTGGCCTTTGGATATTTAAAGTGGGTTTATAAGAAAGATAGAAACTTTTAACCAAAGACTGTAGTGATAGAAAAATGGTTTTAAATGTAGTGATAGGCAATGGTTTTAAATTGAAAGAAGGATATTCAGATTGGATATTAGAGAGAAATTCTTTATCCTGATCATGGTGAGGCCCTGGCACCAGTTGTTGATGCCTGATCCCTGGAAGTGTTCAAGGCCAAGTTGGATGGGGCTCTGAGCAACCTGGTCCAGTGGAATGTGTCCATGCCCATGGCAGAGGGGTTGGATTAGGTGATCTTTAAGGTCAGTTTCAACCCAAGCCATTCTGTCATTTTTAATAACTGCATGGACAGGCAACCAACTGCTTTCCAACACCAATCAAATTTCAGCACCTCAGGTTTCATGCTTTAATTTTGTACAGGTGTGATGGCAAAATTAAAACATCTGAACCTGCTTGAAGGCACTCAGTGTTCTTTATCACCTATTAAAGCTGCATCTTTTGAAAACAATGCACCAGAGACTTCATAATGCCATAGGAAAATTAATGTAAAAAGAAAGACACAAGCTTTCTGAACCACAGTTCCCATTTTATTAAGCCAGCAGACCATTCTCCATCCTAACAGGTTTTGTGTGCTAATACCATTTATTGTATTAGATGTCGAATTGTGGTTGTTCAGTCTAAAGTTTGGAGAGCATGTTTAAGTTAAGTTTTCAACAGTTGTTCCAGACAAGACTATGCTTTAATGAACAACATGTAATTGCACATTTTAAGATTTAAAAGACATGGTACTACCTTCCATGTGTTGTTGATTAATCTTTCCCGAAGCCTTTTTAAGAAGGAAGAATCTTGGCTATTGCAGGGGCTGAATATTTAATTAGGCTGACCAAGCAGCTAAGCACCCTTCTGTATGATGTATGATGTATTAAGCCTCTCCCTGTTTTAAATAGTCTGACCCATGGGAAGTCTTACAGAGTTACAGGGAGGTGGCTGTGATCCACAGTCAAGAAGTGTCGGGTAGTTTTGGCCCCTTTGCAAACCTGCAATGAGACCAGACTGGGGCAACTGCAAGGTGCCATGAGGAGGATGCACTGACCTGTAACATACAGGTTGCCACCCACGTCACCTGAAGGTGTCCCAATTAACTGAAATTACAATCTCAATTAAACAGCTGTCCTTGCCACCAAGTATCATTAGGTGTAAATTGATTCCTTGGGAATCATCTTGATTAAGTAGTTTTCTAATCAAGCAGTGCACTGTAGAGTTAATGAGGATTTATAGATCATTGTTGTAAATTGCAAAAGCTTCTTCCTTGGCAGATCTAGATTTATTTAAGTTTTATCAGAGCCTTTAGGTCAGTAATGGCTGTCACACTGCAATGTGTTAGGATTAAGCATGTGCCATGCTACAGAGAAAGGGTTTAGTGATTTTTAGGTTCCCATTCAAATATACATGTGGAAACCTGTTTGAAAGACTTCGTACATATTAACAGTAAAAGTTGTGGGGAACATCACTGCTGAGCAATTCAAAAGCAACTTTATTACTTAATTACTTAACTGCACATTAGGACATCCTTTAAAATTTTAAAGACTATGTCATTATATAGTTCACAGTTTGTGTGGATTCATGTGTTGTAATAGCAAAAAAAAACCCCGAACAGAACCAAACAGTCAAATAAATTAAGAGTTGAAATTAAGCCACTCTATTTTCTATGTAAAACAGATGCTAGTGAACCTTACAGTTTTAGCACCTTGATTTGTCTTTACCTGTTGGGGATTTTTAATTCTCCAATGTGAAAATATTTTTAAGGGAATTATCAAAATTTGTTAGTAAAATTTACACTGTAACTGCTCTTTAGGCTCTTCTCCAGTAATGGGGGGAAAATTAGATTCATCTGTATAGCTATGCATTAGTGGCAGAAGAAAGGAAGGGAGCTTACTGTGTAGAGGAGGATTTAAAATCTATAGTGATAGCTACTTATCCAAGCAAAACCTGCAAACTTCTTGCTGTTTCTTGACATGGTGGCTAAAAAACCTTAAAGAACATTCAGCTGGCATTGTTAGGCACATATTATGGAGAGACAGGGCATGGTAGTCCATCTGGAAACTGCACTAGATTTTTTCTAAATACTACAGGTCATGAAGGATCTTTATTTTACTGTTTCTTTCTTTATCTCCATTCCTCTCATGTTTCTTATTAATGAGTTGCATGCAAAGCATGACATCCTGTGAGTGAAGCTCTGTCTGATTTCACTGCACAGCTTTTAGGAAATATACAGATGATGTATGGGCAGTATTCTAGGGCACTGTGCCAAAGTACTGGTTTAAAGATGCAGTGGAGTAATTTTTCTCCCTAGAAAATAGTCAGTGGTTGCAGTTCAGCAAACTAGGGAAATTCTTAATTACAGACTACACTTATTCTTCTGAGACAGATGAGAAACCTAAATCTTCTGCTTTTTTTAATTAGAATTGAATTTTTTTTTTTTTTTTTTTTTTAGCGGAACGGAGATCAGGCATAAGAGGCTAAAGTTGGTGCCACTTGTTTAGGGTTTCAGGGCAGAACCCTGCCCTGGCCACTGCAATCCCCAGTGCTCCGAATACCCTCTCCCCTCTCTTTGTTACTGCTTCCTTCAGCCATGACATATCCTAAAAGGGCTGCTTAGGAGAAAATTGCTTAGGAGAAAATTACTTGGATAAAATCACGTCACACACACTGTGCCACAGGTAAGGAAGTGGAGGCCTGGCCTTACTCCAGGCATTTGCCTGTGTGATCCTGCTCACAGCAACCAAGGTGTTAAGAGTACTGAAAGGTGCCCAGTTCTTTGGAAGGTGTAGAGCTGCACTGAAGGTTTACCAGGGCTGGCAGCTGTAGTATAAAACTACCTAATGCACAAGTGGAGTGTTTTTGTACTCTGGCTGGCGTGACAGGTCAGTCACGCATCCTTCACACAAGGCGGGTCATGCTGCTCTCGGAAATGTATTCCTGCTCCCGTAATTATCGACAAGTTGATGTGAAAATTACCGAAAATTCTGCTGCGAACACAGTTCCAGAAGGAAAGGGCCCTCGGAAGGGCAGGGTGGGCAGCAGTTCCTGCGAGCCGTGCGCGCCCCGCGGGCGGCGCTTCCCGCGGGTCCAGGCTGCCACCGTGCGACCGGCGCTCCAGCACAAGTCCTGAACGTCTCCCTCTGGAGACGAGCACACCAAAGCTAAAACTCTAAAAAATTGTCTGCCGCTATGACACTGGAACCATGCGCTCTCCTTTCCTTCTTCTTGGTCTTTAATCTGTGGGAGTGATGGATGAGGTTTCTGACTAGGTAAAGACTCAATCAATCTGGTGGGAAAGCATAGGTATTATTTACTGCATATCTCTGAAACACTGCACGAAACAGAACTCATTTTCTTAAGGGCTTTTCTATTGAGGCTTTTATTACTATGTCTGCCAGCTTTGTGAAGAGTAATGAGTATTTTTTGCAATTTGTCTGGAACCTGATATGGTGTTACTCACTCTGTACAGAAGGGGGAAGTGAGGCATAAGGAATTTAAAGGCATCAATTGCCAAAATAATCAACTAATTTATGGTACTCAATTTGTGAAATCTGATTTTTCCCCTTTTAACCAGCTTACTCGGATATCACTTTACATTTTCAGGGCACCAATTCTTTCTTGCCACCAACTTTGAATGCTCCAGCTCTGCTGATGGGTTCTGAGATGCTTCTCAAGCACACAAAAAAGTGCTCACCCATGTGAGTAATGAGTTGTATGTGGAAATGCAGAATTACAGAATCCAAGTATCCAAGTATCTAAGTGATCTGCTCATCACTGCACTAGCAATCTGTAGCAGGGTAGCACTGCCTGGCAGAGGTGACATGCTGTATCTCCTACAACAGTTATTGTTTATTGGCACACATACTTCTGCCACCAGTGCAGCAAGGCTGCTGCAGATCCCCTCATCTACACACAAGTTGAAAGGAGAATTGACCAGAGTATGCATCTCTCAGGATTAAGAGCTCCAGAATCAAATGGTTTAAAATTCAATTTACTGTCTAGTTACTTCTATCTGGAAGAGTCTTCTTCAAGTTAAAGCTTTTTGTGTACTGCTTTTCATTCAAAATTTCTATATAGTTTGGTTACCAAGATGTAAACAGCAAGGCAGCAGGTCTTCTAATAGGTGCAGAAGAGTACAGTACCCATCTCTTGAAGACACTGAAAAATCTTGCTTTCTTGTGTCAGTTTTGGCCAAACAGTGGGATTTTTTTCCCAGTTTCCAGTGACATTCTTCATGTCAATAGTTTGAAAACCCTGTATTTTATTTCCGTGAGCATCCCCCATGCAGAGAAGGCCACAATTCAGTGCACAGATAAGTCACTAATGCCTGCTTGTTAATACAGTAGATCAAAATTACCAGGAAGCCTGAATGATCAGCAATGCACACAGTTAAATGTTAAATGCACACAGTATGTTAAATGTTTCTGTTTCCCCCATTTCTCTCTCACTGCAGCATTTTCTTTCTCTTCAGTGTAGCTCTAACAACGCCCCAGCACTTGCCCGAGAAAACAGCTCTGCTGTATTGTGCACAATTCAGGAACTAATCACTTGGAGTAGGAAAAAAGTAAGAGAGGCTGGTTTTCTTATGCAGCTACCAAAGCAGAAATGGGTCTCAAAAACAATGCCTTACCCTCCAGTTTTATCCCTGACTCTAATATTTCCTTCAAAAGGAAATATATACATACAATAAATATTTATTCCATGTGTGCACACACAGTGAATTCAGAAAGACTCTTTCTGAAGTCTTGGTGGAGAAAAACTGTAGCTGTAGGCCTGTGTTTTCAGAAGACAGAAAATAGTCTGAGTAATAATTATTTTTCATTTAAAGTTTAAGATAGGATTCTGTCATGGTGCTGAGCTCTTTTCTCACACAGATGCATTATGATATGAAAGACGTGCTGTATTGTACGTGTGAATTTCTGTCAGAGGTAGGTACCTAATCACCCTTGAAGACCACAACTAATTGCATAAAACTAAATGAAAACTCCTAATGAATAGTATTTTCCTCCACTTGTTTTAAAAGTCACATGATATTCAGGAGCAGAAAGGAGAGGGAACACACAAATACGGAGAGCGAGATAAGCTAATCTTCCACAGGATCATCCAGAAGATGCTGAATTGCTCAATTCAGTTTTCTGCCAGTAGTTTTCTTCATCTTCATGTCAAACCCCTACAAAAAACCAAACCAAAACAAACAAAAAAAACCCACAAAAACACCTATTTTCCACGTGAAAAAATTGCCTTGCTGCTGACTTTGAGAAAGAGTCTTCTCAACAGGACGTCCAGACCAGTAACAGCTTACTCAACGAAATCAGAGAATAAGTTAATACCAGTGCTTCACCTTTCATAGCCCACTGTCCATGGAAAATCTCACAGCGTGCACAGGTTCAGCGAAGAGGTAACAGAAATGGAGAACCAGATGTTTGTGGAAAAAGCACAAATGAATATTAAATGCTCTTAAGATTTTTTTATGTGCCTGAACTGTTAGAACTGCCTAGAGTAGTAGACTTTTGATGAGCAGGGAACAGCTGAAGCCCTCATTGTTTCATGCATAGAACACTACATGTATTTCATTTTGACAATTTTATTATTTTGTGAGATCTTAAATAGATTAGACTAGAAATTAAAATCTGTAAAAGTCAGAGGCTGCAGCTTCCCAGAAAGAATAGAAAACTGTTATATAACAGTTATATATCTGTGTCTGTGTGTATATATGCATATGAGCTTCTCTGCAGTGGAGGGAAAATTTACACCACCTTGCTTAGGTTTAATTCATCTCACAGTGAGCATTAGGAATGAGTCTCCAAGGGTTAAACGGAAAAGGTCATTACAATGAAATGATGCATTGTGTCCTGAGAGGATAACAGTAAGGCGCAGCCACATTGCCATTCGACCAACAAAATCTGAAATTTAAATTCATGATTGGAATACGTACTTTTACCAGTGCTTTTTATTAACACCCAGACAAATTAGATACCTGAAGCACTCTTAGATTCATAAAGGAATAAAGTGGATTGGGCTAAGGAAGTTGGAGCTATTGGAGCTATTACTTTTTTTTTTTTCAGTTTGCTACAGTAGTTTCAAACTGCTTGGCAATGAAATGTGATAGAAGACCATGCTTAAGTATCCTCTCTCTTTGTCTGAAGGGTCCAACAAGGTGAAGGCCATTGCTCTGGCTTTGTAGTGTTTGGTTCAATGCAGTGATCTCCTCTCAGCTCAGACTCACGTTTACCATCTGCTGATTCTTGGTCTTTGCAGGCTGCAGGTGGAATCCATACAGCAGACATGACATCTCTTTTGTAGGCATTTATTTCTTCTTCAGCAACAGAGTCTGGTTGGCTTGAATTATTAGATCTTTCAGATAAGCCAATATAGTCATGGTCAAAAACTACTGCACTTTGTAGAATGTAATGATTGTCTGTAAAAGGAAAGTAGCCATTAGTCCAGATTCCTGAAGCCATACTTAAAATGTTAGTGAGGTGCTAATTTACTTTTCAAAACAATTTCCAAAAGAGGACAAGAATGTTTGAGTGACAGCAGACTGATAATGTGAATTTCCCAATTTCACTGAGCATCAAATGTTTGGCATCTCGTTAGATCCACAAAATAATCCTTGTGCTGATCCACAATTCAGAGCTTTTCTTAGCTAAGTCAATGACTAGCTTGGTGTCTGTCATAGTTGCCTGTTGAACTAACAGCTTGAATAAATGGACATGAAGACACTTTCATTTTGTGCATGCACACGGATAAATGCAGTTTCTTCATGTTCTGACTGGGAAATCTTAATGCAACACACGGCAGGCTTTCTTAAACCACAAAAAGCTTAAAAAGTAAGCAAAGTAGGTAAGTAAAAAAAAAAACCCTGAAATCTGTCCCAGCCAAGACAGTCACTTCCTTAAAAAAGGGAATTCTATGTTTATGCACTGCTTCTGCAGTATTCAGCGGTAAACATATTAGGCTGCAATACTAGAAAGACCACTACCTTCAGCCTTTTATACAGCGACATAATTTACCAAGAGTTTTGTAATAGCTGTTCATTATCTACATGCTTGATATGTGTACGACTTCCTTCTCATGCATCAGCAATTTAATGAGGATTCAATTTAAGAAGGCACAGAGAGATTGTCCAAAAAAAGTAGCGGCCTCGTGAGACAACATGAAATCAGTATCTTAGTTACAAAATCTGACAGAAATATTTCAGCTTGTTCCATGAAATTCCAGAATTAGTTTCAGCTTTGCAAATCTCTTAGCTTTAGGAGGTGATGGAAGAAATTACCATCCCAATGTAGTTTATATATTTACAAGAACCAAAGCTTGACTACACGTGCCAATAGTGTGGGAATTGTTCTGCTCTTCAAGTACTCCAAAGTAAAAAGCAGCTTGTTCTGTGACAGAAGTCTTTTGTACAGCATGTATTTAATTTTTTTAAAAATGCCTCTGGTGACTCAAAGACAGCTTAAGCAGAAAAGAAACAGCTGCCCCTGTTTGATTTGCAAAAGGCCATGCTGAATATGTAAGACCAAGAGCAGAAGTTGGTTATCCAGATCTTTGGAAATTTCTAGCCATCCTACCACAGAGCATGACAATTTTATTTGCTCTGGTAAGAGAAAAAGGAAGACTGACTTCCTTTATAGGACAATTTAAAATAAGCTATTCCAAAATCAGTTCTCTGATGTAATCTTCCTATTTTAAGGCTTCAGAAGACACTCCAGTGTTGTAAAAAATAAAAAGTTTTGCATAAGCAAAATTAATGTGAATCCTGCCTACACCAAAACAGAAACAGAGTCAGAAAATGCTCCTTGAACAGTTCACCCTACTTCTAGCATGCTCTTATACTTCTGTCAGCCAGCACGAATAGAGCCAAGCCAGTGATTAGGAGCAACTTTAACAGAGGCTATTTTTGAAAAGACTTTGAACATAATTCATGAGCTCTGCATAGTTTGATGTCACTCACACTCACTATTCTCCTTACTGTAAAGTACAGCTATTACCTTACTGTGTATGCTAATACAACTCCCACTGGTAACTGAATGATACTTTTTCATTCTAGTAACCTAACACCACAACAGAGATGTTAAAAAAACAAAACAAAAAAACCAACTTTTTTTTTTTACATATATAAAAATACAAACTTAAAAAAAATTATGTACACCTTTTTCACTGGACCCTCTTATATATGGCTTGAGGTGAGACATCTTGATGGGTCTTTTCAGCCTGGATCCTGTGGAATCTCTTAATATTGCATAGCCATTTTCTGTGATGTAATCTATGACACAAGGACCAATCCATTCCGACTGGAAACGACCATCTTTCCACCAGTTTTTTCTCTGCCTGAGGACTTCATGACCAACTTTAAGTTGAAGGGTATTTAATTGTTTTGGCTTCCTTTTGACTGTGATTTTGGTTCTGATTTTTTGTTCATCTGGAGTTTTTTTATCTGTCTGCAGAAAGAGACACGTAAATCACCTTTTTTCCCAGAAGTAATCATGCAATTTTGTAGCATTGGTTAACAGTGCTTAAGTACGACATTGAGCGATTTTGGATGTGTGTAGTTTGTAATTATGTGGGACTGAAAAGTGATGAAGAAATTGCTTTTATCTTCATAAATCACCAGTCCATAGGCAATAGTTTTCAACTTCTCTATTCTGCCCTCTAAGTCAGATGTAGTAAACTTCTGACAATAGGTCCCTTTTAAGGTTAGTCCCTCCAAAAACATATGAGAGGTGTTACACTGAAATTAAGGGATCACAGGGGAAGGAACACCAACTAAAACCCACCACTAAAATCCCCACATTATTTTAAAAGGTTACTTTATGCCTCAGACCTTTTCATCTTCTTACTAGTAAAATTCAAATACATAACATTTACCTTACAATCTGAGGTTTTCTCTTGTTCCAGTGCTTGACTGAGTTTTTTAGTTGCTTCAAATATTTTGGCAAAACCGCTGTATTCTCCTTCCACACATATATTCATGGGCTCAACAACACGTGGGTTACGGTTGAACATTTGGAAATATGGGGTGTTTTGATCTGGCTCCTATTTATATGGGGATCAAAAGCAAATAGATTTAGCATACAGCTTTGCAGACGTTATGGAGGACTTGAATCGAAAGAAGAATGTTCACATACCAAATTTGTCAAATTGAAAGCATATGCTATTGCAGACAAATGCTCGTCCCAGTCAGTTGGATGATCTGTGCAATACTTGCTAAGGAAATGTTTGATTGTCTTGGACATTCTTTCATTTACATCATCTGTTTGAGGATAAGACAATACAATTTGTTTCATTCCAAACAGTGCAAAAAGTTCTTCATTTATCTTCAAAAGAAGAAGAACACAATTAGTGAACATTTCCCCTGCTGTGTATCACATTTCAAGCAAAAAACCTCAGTTTCCCACCCCTTTTGTCGATATGACGGTGACTGGGAAAAATCTCGCACACGTATTGGCACAAAACATACCAGGACTGTGAATGAGAGCTAAAGCAATAAGCAGGGCTTAGGAGCCAGTCATTGTTGGTTCCTAACCACATTTTTGCCACTTAACTCAATCTATCATTATCTCCATATCACAGTCTGATAACTTCATCATCTCTGAGAGGAACAAAGTCTGCTAAGACCTTCATAATCACTATAAGCCAATGTCAAAAATCCCATTAGCTGCTGCTATATTGGGCAATATGGATGAATGATTTACAGCAGACCGCAGCGTGCAAATTTGTGCCAGTTCAAGTGAGTGACAACACATGCACTACAACTGCCAGGAAATAATTTTACTTTGTTCTTTTTATAAAGAATAAAGCCCTGGGAAAAACTGTAAAGCATTACAATTGCAAATAATTGGTTTGACATCTTTTGTATGTGCAAACTTCTTTATTTTTTCAATTAAAGGAAAAAAATACTACAGTTTTTCTCAAAAACAAATTCTCTAAAATTCAAATCTAATGCAAGGGAAAATGTCTCTTTTTTTTTGAGTGAAAAAACAACAACAAAAAAGGAGATTAACCAGCCATGTAAATAATTACCTGATAAACAAGCTCCTTCCCTTGATCTATAGGCATCTTTTGAGGTGGCCCATATAAGAAAAACACATTTATGATTGCCTTAGCAATTTCAGCTGCTGAAGTGTCATGCAGTGGTAAGATAACAGTCCATCTTGTAAACAAATCTGTCATAATTATGATGTATTTGTGACTTCTGTTGGTAACATTGAAAGGTCCCATTAGGTCTATAGTGACTGCTGTCCATGGGTCCTCTGCTTTGATAGGGTGTACTTTGGGCACTCTGGTGGCTGTGTTCTTTGCTGCCTGGCAATGCTGGCAAGCATACACCTAGAGAAGATATCAGGCAAGATGTTACCAATGAAAAGTGATGGTGAGATGATGATAACTATCAGAATCATAGATCTTCACTATTTCTCGGTAAATCAGGTCAGACCAGGCAATGCAAAACAAATTTATTGCCTTTTTTACAATTATTTACTCTTAGATTTTTCAGAAACAGCATAAAACCAAAATAAAACTGAAGAATACTGAAGGCCAGGAGAGGGACGTAAAAGAACTCATGGCTGAATTCTCTCCATTCTGAAAGCACTGTGCTCTTTCAAGTCCACAGTACAAATTTTAAAATCCATTACTATCTGTAAATAATAAAGGGAGTAGGAAGCAACTGGGAGTGAAAGGAAGTCCTAATCATTCCTCTTTTGGTTCATCTAGGTATGCTGTGGCTGAAAAACACTGGAACTATGCATAATCTTCCATGCTTAACAACCTAATCTACAGGACAGAGCACCTTTGTCCAATCTAAATTGAAACAAAAGACTCATTTTCAGTTCATGTAGAAGTTGCATACAAACTCAAAGTATTCAGGTGATGCAGCAGCTGATAGCTGAAGGACATTTACATACAGTTTCTTGAAGGACCAAATCCTGCTCCTGTATCTTTGGGTGAATGAGAAGGAACTTTCCCAAGCTTTGATGTGTGTAACTATTTCCTGAACACACCTAATTATAAAGCAGAGACACCATTTTCATATTCTTATCTGCTGGCAGCTACTCTGGTCACATATCCTTGTGATGGCACATTGCATCCTGACAAAGATATGTGAGGGTCCTTACACAAGAAATCTCTCTCAGGACCAGATGTGTCCTGCCTACCAAAAGAGACTGTGGTTCTCCACCACACCATAGTGGTGTGCAAGCCAGTAGTAAAAGTAAAAACAAACACCATGCATTGCCAAGACAACCAGTCACAGTGCAATTGCAAACTCACATTTCCTCCTCATGAAACAGCCTGGGTACTTGCTGTACCAAAGTTCAGAGGATTACCAAATGTTTGTAACAGACTACATAAAGTATCCTGTAGCTATGAGGCCATACCCACTGCTTGACATCATTTGTTACAGAGGTCCAGTAGTAATTAGACTCCACTAAAGTCAGTGTCCTTGATATACCATGATGAGTGCCAGCAGCATTTTTGTGGCATTTCTCGAGGACCTTTTTCTTCTCTTCATCTGAAACAATTACCAGGCGCATTTGTTTTCTGTCTTTTCCAACATAGAACAACTTGTTTTCTGAAAGAAGTACCAGCAAATTATAAGCAAGTGCTTTGTCTTCTGTTTAGTTTACTAAACTACTGAGCATGACTCAGAATAGAATTTATTACACTAAGTTCACTTTGGTGTAAACATAGCTTTTTGTTTACAAACATTTCAATTATGTCCTCTGACGAGCTATTAGTTCAGCCATGTTTATTATCTGGACACACAAAGTTACAAGGGCAAGTCAGAATGCAAACAGCATTCCCACAGGAAGTGTGACTGAAACACAAACTAATGCTGGGGTTGGCAAGGGGAGGTCTGGTAGGAGTGTTGAAACTGCTGTTTGTGAAGCTGTTTGGTGCCTGCCAGCAACCTGACACCGACAGGCACAAATTTAACTCCTCCCTGCCTTTTCTTTACACAGCGTTGGCAGTTTGGATGGGATTGAGACTGTAAAGCTCATGTATCTCCCAGGGCTGCAATAAAGCCAGGAAGGGCCTTGGAGGCTCTCAGGTGACTGATGGCAAAGTTGTCCTTGCACTTCTGCCCAGCCATATCCCAGACTGGATGGAGCATTCCTTGTCTCTAGCTGCAGATCTATTTCCCTTCCTGCAATCCTTTCAATTATGGATTGCAGTGGCTACATATTTCTACAGTACATAAAACAAGGTTTGGCTTTTATATAGGTAAATAAACCTGTCCTGGAATGGACTAAAGCAGATTGAGCTTCAATTTCTACAAACATCCAGTTAGATATTAACCAGGGATTTGCAGAGCATTTGTCTCATAGATAATGTTTATTAAAATCACAGAATGTTGTACAGCAAGATTTCGCTTTTTTGTCATATTAGCAAACCTTCACCTTAATATCTATTTTTAGCATAATTTGAGAGAAAAGTTTTACCCTTGAAAACAAATTTTTTGGCAGCTCTCCTGATTCCACTTCTTTCACTTGATAATGTTGTGGGATGATATTCCCCTGATTGCTTGTAGTATGCAATCTGCTTCAGGTGGAGCCCACCACTTTTTCCACTACGAACCATTGCCAATCTGAACAAAATGCACAGAATTTATTAGATAAGTTGTCAGAGAAGCACATCTTCAAGTTTTTACTCATTTCTTTGTAGCTCAGAGACATCCTGGTCATGTAGCCTCTAAGAAGAGGCTACACCATCTACTATACACATCCACCTTCAACATTTGCAACAAGGAATGCTGCTTGAAACACTAATTTTGTTCTAAGAGCTGGTTTTCTCAAATTATGTTTTAAAAGTCCCACATAATGGAGACTTTTACTACACTCATTGGAACAGGAAAGGAAACGGTATCAGAGAGAAAGAAATTGTTCTTCTCTTTCTGGGGTACCTCTCAAATTCAGTTGTGCTGGAGATTGTCCAAAGATCCACCTTAGCTGAGAAAAGTCTGCATAGGCAAATAGGAAAAAAAACAACTCCCCAGAGAGAAATCAATGGAAATTTAGTTTTTTCACTAATTAATCAGACAATTAGATTTTGAAATTCCAAACCAGACTCTGCATGCAAGGTAACAATTCGTTCCTTGACACAGGCTGGCTTCCCTGATAACATCAACAAGCAATAATGTCACTAGTAAAATGGGTCACTGATATAGAACATGTTTGAGTTTAGCAAGAACAGCATCAAAATAATTACCTAATAATGAAAATCAGAATATTCACAGGCAGGATTATTGATCAGCCTCTACATGATTTGAGTGGTTTGGTTTTTTCTAAATCTGTTCCAGCAGCACAGACAAAACAACAGTTTTATCCTGCTCTCGTTGATGTGCAGCAGCAGGATCAAGCTTGGGGTCTGCCATGTCATAATTTCATAGTGAATGCTACTTATCCACAGCATTAAGTGAATTTCTTCCTGATCCTGCCACTGTTCCAGTGCCAGACTGTGACAATACATAGCTGGCTAAAAAGAGCAATTAGTTCATCTGCCATATGTCCCAAGTGACTTATAATTATGGGGAAGCGACAGTATCGAGGCACTCTGGAATGCACATCATCTTATTATGTGGTGATGCTATTTGAAAACAAAATGTGTAAGACAAGATGTCTATTTTTCAATTTATAAATTCTCACCTATCTCTACTATGCTGGTGGTGGGAAGGAGAGAAAGACCTCTTAAGAGTGATTGTATCTGTTTTTGTTTCATCTTTTCCTCCCAGAAAATAAAATGCTGTATGTTATTTTTGGAACCTGCACCCTGAGCTAAGCACTGCTGTTAGCAATGGCAAATGCATACAAATGCATACCAGGAACTTCCCATTCAAAATGTGACAAGAACGTTGCCTCACCAAATACTTCATTTTATACAATCTAGAGCTGGTTTCAAAACAAGCCAAGCCTCTTTTTATCCAGGATTAGTGTTGTAAAGTAAAATTTTCATACCTGAGAGAAATAACACAAATGTACTTCCCAACACCACGATCTCACCTGTGAAGAAAGAGGGTGTTTCAGAACAGGGAAGGAGAGGACCCAGAACACAGGACTGTTCTGATGCAGCAGTTTTCTGTCAATTTATGTCTGACAGCACATGCTAAACCAACCCACCAAGCTGGCAAATCAGGTAAGTAACAGGAGAAAAGGAAGTGAGGCTACCATGAAGTAAATTCATGTTTCTGTTGTTTAAAAGAAGTCAATTAACTAGTATTTCTCACAGTAAAAGAGCATTGGTGAAGGGCAACACAGACATTCCATCTGCCAGGGGCACACATTCAGGTTTAACTCAGGGGTTTCCTCAAGGCTAGTCCCGCACTTAAGTTATCTGAAGTCAAAGCTAGCCCAGTATGACCTGTCCCTTATCCACAGGGATGATGGACTCTTTTGGCTTGACATAGGCTTTCACACGTGGGAAGATCTTACTGAACAATCTTTATTCTTCCAGTACTTTTGCCTGAAACAGCAAATACTCTCCACGAAGCCCAGAATTGCCCGTTTTAATGAAATGAAGTTGCACAGCAACAAGATACCTCTAAGCACGACCACAGCATAGACTTTAGCTAGGCAGACACGTTATCCACATTCCTGCAATGCCAGCTTCTCTTATAAGAGTTTTGAAGAGCTTAGGTAAGCCAATGAAAGAAGAATGGACTACATAGCACCCACATACATTAATTTTGTAGGGTCCTGATCCAGTAAACTAAGTGCTTCAATCTGCTGGATTGCTGCCTAAAATGAGCTTCATTTTGGGATATTTAGTTTCTTGTGCCCCTATTAATCTTTTCCCCCACTGCCTACTTTGTTACTAGGCCAACTCCTAAAAAAATGCCAAACAAAACAGCCCTGAGAAGAACAGTTTATAAAATCCTCTGGTTTTCTTATTTATTCAGATAATTAATATGCTATGTCTCTCAATACTCATAACAGATCTAGTAGTCTAAAAATCAAAGACATAAAATCAGCTATCCATTTTTTTCGTACCTTTGAAGCTCGAAAGTATGCACTAGAAAGTATTTTAGCGAAGAGAACGAAACTTTCATATAATCAGAGGTCTTTTAACTTAGCCAAAAGAGTCACACCTGCTACCACTCAGCTGTTTCATCCTTTAATGCCCATTTTCTCCTACATACAAACACAGTCCTAACTGCAAAACTGTACTTTTAGTCTCGTTTTCTACCTCTGACTGCTGTTCTACAAGAAAGAGCAATTGCCCGTGGAGCCCTGAATCACAGTCATAGAATGGTTTGGGTTGGGAGAGACTTTAAAGATCATCAGCTTCCAAACTGCTGACCATGGTCAGGGACACCTTCCGCTAGACCACGGTCCTCAGAGCCCCAAACCCACCTGGGCTTGAACACTTCCAGGAATGGGACAGACACAGTTTTTCCAGGCAACCTGTTCCAGGGCTCCACCATCCTCTCAGTAAAGAATTTTTATTCCTAATATTTGACCTAAACATGCTCTCTTTCTTTGAATCTATTCCCCCTTGTTCTATCAGTATATGTTCATGTAAGAAGTCTCCCTCCTCCAGCTCCTTTATAGACTGTCTCCACTTTTCTAACCCAGGTGCTCCCAAAAAAGTGTACGTCAGACTGACAGACTCGCCCACACTCCTCCCTGGTCTTGCAAGAATGACAGAGGGCTGGGCAGGGCGCCTACGATGCCGAATTCTAGGCACGCGAACTCGCGTCTTGCTGCCCGCGGTAGCGTCCGCCGCCATCCAGAATTCCCAGCAGCGATTCCTGTCGGGAAGGCGCCCCCGCCGCCTCCCTGCCGCGCACAGCACTACACGCCCCAGCGTGCAATGCGCCCGCGCAGGGCATGCCGGGAGCGGCGAGCGCCAGTACCGTCCCCTGGGCCTCGCGCCCCGCGCATGCAGGAAGCGACACCAACGCGACCTTTTTCCTTCCCGCCACCGCCCCTCGCCGCCCTCTCGGCCCGGCGGGCACAGCCGGGCACGCACCTGCTCCGGCAGAGGTACCGGCAAGGCCCGTCGCGGGGACTACGGTCTCCTGGCCAGACCAACCACAGCGACGGCCCCGGCGGCGCCCCGAGACTTTTGTGGCGCCCCCGGAAGTGGCGGGAGGCAGGGGAGGGGGCGGGGCGGCGGCGGCACCGCCTCCTGGGGGGACTGCGGGGCCGCCGCAGGCAGGTGAGGCAGCCGCCTCCTCCTTCTTTTCCTGCCTGTCTCGCCTTTCCCTCCTTCCTCCCCTTCCTCTCCTTCCCCTCCTTCCCGTTCCTGGCGCGGCCGGGACGCAGGTGGGCATCGCGGTGGCTGAGGCGAGCGGTATTCCCGTGAGGAGCGGTGCGGCGGCGGGCAGAGCCCCGCGGGCTCCCCCGCCTGCGCCCCGGGCGCGCCGAGGCTGCTGCGGCGGGCACGGCCCGTGTGCGCGGCCGGCGCTTTGTCTCTGGGTGGTTCCGCTCGTGGTTCCGCCGGGTGTGTGGGGCTGCGGCGTGCGGTGCTGTCAGTGTCGGGGGAAGGCTTTGGTGCGGGTGAAAGGGGGTGTGTGCCTTAGCAGGGATGGGAAGTGATAGAGCATCTCTTGGAGCTCTGGATTTGGAGCACTCTGTTAACATCTCAAAAACAGATGATAAATTCAGTATAAAATAAGTTGGAGCGAGGGAGATTGCTGTCTGTAATCAAAACGGAGGGTGGGGGCGGGGGGGGGGGGGGAAGGCGGCAGCAGCCTCAAAGCTGAGAATTGATCACATGTCAGGAGCAGAGATGAAAGAGAGGTAAAGAGGGCATGTCCTGTGTAACATTTATCTTTGTTTCGTGGTGTTTTCCAGAACGTGGGAAATTGATAGGGAATTGGTTAGTTTTGAAAACGCTGGGGGTTTGGCACTTCTGTTGTTACCCTGTAGTTAGTCACAAGAAGGAAGACTGGGGGATATCAGAAGGAAATAAGTAGTTTACTTTCTCATACAAATTACTTCTACTACTGGTGTACCTTCACAGCTGTTTGTAACAGTGTTTCTGAATTGTATAGGTCTTTTTAAGCACTGTTTCCCTCTATCTGTTTAGCCTGTATATTTCCATCTTTTCTTCATCCCTTCTGTATCATCTTTGTACTCTCTAAGTAACAAGCTTGTTGTTTTTTCCTTGGAGTATCAAAATTCTTATTAAATCCATCTTTGCCTCGGTGAACAAGGTTTAATTCAATCAGTAACAAAACTATTCTTGCTCTGTAAAACTTTTTTGTGGTATATGGTGATGTAATATGCCTTTTATGGTTCAATACGTGAGCAATTCGAATTTTTTGTACTGGTTGGCTTGTCTTGGTTGTCTGATTCTTTCTATGGAAGCAAATGTCACCCTTCTGGCAGTTGTGGTTAGAAAAGATCAGGCCTTCAGAGGCTGAGCCAAATGAACTCGGGTACAATTTTTTTTTTTTTTTTCAAACCTTTCATCTTTACAAAGTTGATTTAAAGTTCTTTGTGAGAATCTGGAGAAGCTTTTTTGACATCTGTGAGTGGGATCTTTAAACTATTGGAAGCCAGCCTTCCTGAAACATTCAAACTTGTCTCAAATGTAAATGACTTTATGTGATGTGTTTGACAGAGTTTGATTTAGAAAGGAACTTGGAGTTTAATGAATGTGAAGGTTATCTATTCTGTGGCTGTGCAGGAGGTGCTTAAAACACATGCCAGATGTCAGTTTGTGCAGTTTGCCAGTTTAAAATAACACTGCCTTCTGTCTGGAAGGTAAGAGAATGATATTTACCAGATGGGTTTTTCTAGACTTCTGAGGCTGTTTTAACACTTCTGTCAAAGGATAGATGTGGTTTATTTTGTGGTTTCAACTGAAGAATTAAAATATGCCTGTGACACTGCAGTGTTTGGAGATAAAATTCAGAGTTTTACAGGTGCTGAAAAGTCGCTCTTCTGCTGGTGAACTGTTAGGGAGAAGTAAATTCTGCAAGCACAGAACTTGGTCAGGAACTGAACCGTTGAAAAGTTATTTCACTTTACATTTGGTAAGTCAAAATTGCTGGAAATATTTTGCCTAGCTAACTATATAATTACTTGGAGAGAAGGCAGACGTGGGGAAATCAGCCAAGTAATTACTGTTTGAAAACTGGAGCAGTTGTGCTTTAGGACTAGAAATCTTATTCTTCAACAACACAGAAGGCATGTATTTCCTTGCTGCAAATACAGGCCTTTTAACAGACTTCTGACTTACGTAGCAGGGCACAACTCTTCTCAGTTTTCTGTCCCCTAAGATACTGTAATAAAAAGGATTAGACTGAATATTACTTTTGGTACAAACATTACTTTGGTACAAACATTACTTTGGTACAAGCATCCATTATTCTTGGAAAATAATAAGGTCCCCAGAAAAAGATTTAGGCAACTTCTTAGCTAGCCTAGCCATACAGAATTTTGAGAAATGTTAGGTACTCCTGAGCAGAGTTGTTTCCAGTAGGAAATGCAAGTAAGGTGGGTATTTCTAGATTCCTGATGCTCGAGAATGCGTGCTTGGAAGTGTCTCACTGGTAAGATTTGGCAGACTAGGGACCTGTCTTCTGCTTGGAATACTGATCAGCAAGCTCTCTCCTGTAAAAAGTATTCCAGAGGCCACCTTAAAAAAAAAAAAAAACCACAAAAAAACAACAGCAAAACAAACAGACAAGCAAAAAGACCTGACAAAACCCCCTTAGTGGTGGATGGAGAAAATGAAGTTTAATTATGGGGGTCTAGAGGTTAGAACACTTGAAAGGAACAGGACAAATACTCTCTCTGTTCTCTCCTATATCAGAGGTTTCCACTCCCTGTTTTCTGTTAGTCAGAAGTGTGTCCTAACCACCAAGCTGAAAAGTGTGTGGGCAAAAGCATCTGCGTGTATACATTACTGCTGAAGATGGAGTGTGAGTAACAATGGAGGAGTTTGTTTCCCCAGAGAACACATTCATTGGCCACCAGGTCCTTACCAAGCAGATCCTCCTGAGGCCCTTGGAAAATAAGAAGGTGATGCATGACAGTCAGTGTGACCTCACTGAGGCAAATTTGACATATTTAGTAGCCTTCTATGATAAGCACCTTCCAGCAACTAAAGGGAGACTGAGTACGCAAAAACTAGAGAGGAACTGTTTATAAAGGCCTGTAGGGATAGAACCAGGGTGAATGACTTTTAGGTTGAGGAAGGAGAGATTTAAATTAAATATTATGCAGAAATTCTTTACTGAGAGGGTGGTGAGGCACTGGCACGGGTTGTCCAGAGAAGTAGATGCCCCATCCCTGGATATCTTCAAGGCCAGGTTAGACCAAGCTTGGAGAAGTTTGGTGTGGTGGAACATTCCCTGCCCATTGTAGGGGTTTGGAACCAGGTCATCTTTGGGGTCCCTTCAAACCAAAACCACTCTATGATTCTTTACTATACAATGACTTTTCTAATATATTAGTTTAGTCATCCATAAAAAGCCACTTGAGCACTGAATATGATCCCTTGAGTAAAAGAGGGCTCCATCCTGAAACAGCATTCCTATCCATGTGTCTGCTCCATGGGCCACAGCTCCTGCGAGGTGCTCCAGCCGAGACTCTCTGTGGGCCACACCTTCCTTCACAGTACATCCATCTCCTCCAACATGGGGTTCCCTATGGGCTGCAGGTGGATCTCTGCTCTATTGTGGACCTCCATGGGCCTACAGGGGCACAGCCTGCTTTACAGTGGGCTTTCGGGGAGTCTCTACGTGTCTGGAGCAGTTCCTGCATGTCCTTCCTCAGTGCCTGTGGGGTCTGCAGAGTTGTTTCTCTCTGTTATTCTCACCCCTCTCAGCTGCTGTGAGTGTTCTTTACCCCTTCCTAAACACCTCACAGCAGAGGCATCGCCGATATGGCTGAGGGGCTCAGCCTTGGGCAGCAGCAGGTCCAGCTTGGAGCTGACTGGAACTGGCTCTGTCTGACACGGGGACAGCTTCTGGTGTCTGTCACAGAGCCCTGCTGCCCACTCACTGCCAGAACCTTACCAGGTAAACCCAGTGCAGGCACTTACCTAGCAAGGAAGACTCCTTTTATTCTTAAGAAGATTTTTTCAGGTTTCAGTACAGTGAAACTGGAAGGTGGATAGTCTCTTTTGGAATGGGAACTGCTGTAATTTTTTTGGTGGAGTAATGTATAAACTGCTACACAGTAATGCTTCTGGAACATTGTAAAAATATCTGCAGTGTTCCCACAGACAGAAAGAACCTAACGTTCACAGTTCTCATTTGCATAGATTATGGCTTTTCATGTGGCAGTCTGAGAGCCGTGCTTGGCTTGTAGGCAGTATCAGTGTCTTGCTAAAAGAAACAATTAAAGGCTACTTTTCATCTTTTCTGGGAGATTCTTGTAATTATCAGCGAATATGTTGGCATATTGTGAAATCTAGAGCTCAGTGTTTGATGCAAGATTGGAGCAGGTGACTTAGTTCTTGTGAAGCTGTGTGATGTAGTCTTTATGATAATCTTTTTGTGTTCCTTTTTTAGCCTATTTGCTGTCTGTTATTTTGCACATCAATGGAGTTTCCTGCTTAATGTTACTGAGCTGAGTTACTGAAGGTGGTGATAAACTTTGTAAGGCTGTTGAAATTTGCATTTGATGAAGAGCGCCAAATGTTTTTCCTCAACTTCATGTACTATACTTGGACCTTATAAATTCCAGTACTTGTTTGAGACCCTTGTATTCCCTTGAATTTTCTGTGATTATTGTTTGATTTGTTTCTTTGTGGGTTTTTCTTTGTTGGGGTTTGGTTTGTTTGTTTAGGTTGTTTGGATTTGAAGTTTTGTTATTGTGTAAAAGTATTATCAGGCAGAACTATAACATTCTTTGTGATTAAGAGATACTGGGATAGATCTGCTCAATACATTTATTTTTTTAGATTTAGTCCATCTCAGTAATGTGCTGACAGCTACTGCTTAACATCTCACAGGATGTGTGGTGGAACAGAACAATATCTGTATGAAAATGTTAACGTTTTAATATTGATTATATGACACAGGAGAAATTTTGTGTTTAAATTCTGTCCAGTTTTAAATTGGAGAGAATATGTATCTCTTGCTGTGTAAGGTACAGAAATAAACAAGTCATGTGAGGTTTACTGACAGCATTGTCTTCAGCAGCTTCTGTGTTTGGCATCCTTTCCATCTTTTCTGCCTTTTGACTGTCCTCTTTTCTCTTCCTGGTTATTTGTCAGACCTGAAAAATTACTATTGTTTAATATGGTTTCTTGTTAGTAAAGTCTCACATTAAAGTCTCACAGTTAAGTTTGAAGTATTATCAACTTCTTTTGAATCATCTGTAGAAAGGTGGCACATGCACGGAGAGCTCTTGGGATTTCAGTGCTTGCTGTTCTCAGATGTCGGACTCCTCTAGTCCTGTCTTCTGCCTGCCTGTCCTCTGCTTCCACCTTGTTTCCTCCTCGTGCTTTCTTTCTTGCATCACCAGCAACCCAACAAACTGTCTATCTTTGGTGGTTTCTTACACTATAAATCATACTGCAGAATTGGAGTTTTAAAACCAGTAAAATGCCTCGGCAGGAGTCAGGCAAACATTTTCACTGTTAAATGTACTGTTAATGAGAACATTAGCTACAGTGTTTCTAGCAGGAAGATATTGAAAACCTTTTGTTAACTCAAGACTATCTGAAAAATTGCTATTAACATTATTTGTGTTTTAATGATGTAATTTAAATTGCTGAAAGCTATAAGGGATGCAGTTGGAATATGCCTACAGTGGTAAAAAGTGAAACTTTAAAAGGAACAGTATGGAGGTAGAGCACAGGGCCGTGGTCTGTTTTGTTGCTATTATGTGTATATATATATATGCAGAATCAGGTAACAGATGAGCATTATTTATAATTCTTTGTTATTTGTTTGATAAATTCCCCAATGTAAATGTCACTGTTTTGATATAATGGCATTTTTAGAAGTTGTTTTCCTGAGTGGGTAATAATTTAAAAATATTTTGTAACTGTTTAATGCATGAGGTGTTGTCTTTTTTTTTTCTTGAGATAAGAAGTACTTTTACTATAGTTTTGTTCCATTAGTTTCCATTAGTGTGCAGTATGGGAAGTGTGTATTTGTTCTTCTGAGGGCTGCAGAGACACAGAAGAAAATCCATTGAGATGCTTCTGTTTGTACAGGAGTTACAGATGTTATTAGTATTCAAAATGTGAGTGTTAAAACTTTGAGCCCCTTTTTCATGACTGCTCAGACCACTGCTGCTGTGTTGAGTGGATTTGTTGCCAACAGTTACTGGGATAGTAATCTTTATTATGGTCTAAGTAAATATGAGAAACACCAGGGCTGGATTCCTGAGCTGCTGAAACATTTGGAATGGAGACAGGAAAACTGTGGATATATCTGTTAACACAGTGAGGAGTAGGTTTTGGCTCATTCTTTCAGAATATGCTTTGGAATTCCTTTAAAATATTCTTGTGGAAATTGAGATATGTTCTCTATGTTCTCTTAGAAGAAAAATCTGTAGAGCACCGCTGGAGTAAACACAGAACTTGGAATGCGGGGCACAGGCTACCAAAATCTCTGATTTTATATATTTTAGAATATTGTTTTATCTTTTTTTGAAGTTTTATTTTTGGAGGAGACAAAAATATTTTATTTATTTTATTTTTGGCCAAGACATGTCATGACAGGCCACACATTTGGTTGAAAGTCTTTTTAAGAACACCAGTACATTTCTCAAAAAAAAGTGAAGATTTTTTAGTCTATAGGCTGTGAAAGAGAAGCCTTGTGTAACAGGTGAGGTTTAAACAGAACGTGGTTTTACCTGGAGAGGTCATATCACAGTGGGAGATGGTTGTCTGGATGTTATCTCTTTGGAAATAGGTCAGTGTATGTTCCAACACAAAGCTTTGGGTTTTGTCTTGCTTACAGTGTAGCTGTTCATGACTGAGATGAGTACATAATGGTCTAACATTCACTGTCTAATGAGGCTTATGCTGATGCACCAAGTGCAAGAAGAAGTACATGCTGTATCTCTGCCCCTATATTGCTGGTGCTTCTTAATACATAAAAATATTAATAACATGCTCAAGGGGCAGCAAGATGGAATTCTGCATAGGGCACCATGTACTCGAAGCTTCTTCCATTAGCACTAATAGTGAAGCATAGAATAAGGACTTAACAATTAGAAATTGTGAAGCAGGTATGTTTTATTTCCAGCTGGGACACACGGAGTGGGGAGGGGGGGAATCTCTCCTCCAAACCCTGTGTACCTGGTCCAGACAAGGTCCAGGTTTAAATACACATGGATCCCACAAACCCACACCTTCCCACCTACCCATTCTCCTTCTCTCACTTTGTATTCTACTTAGCCACCACGCCTCCTGGTGGTTGTGAGTTGGGCTCTTGGGAGGAAGGCCGACGTCTTCCTCAGGTTGATCTTCGCTCTGGGCAGGCGGAGTGCGGGTTTGGCTATTTGTAAGGTCACTTTGCTCTTGCCAAAGACTAGGAGCTTGGTTTTGCTGGATTCGAGCTATAAAGTTCTGCTTTATCGATTTTTGACAAATACCTAAGTCCCACTTTGCTAAGTTTAAACATTATACATCTTACCTGTATAAATTCTACTTAGTAACCGCCTAACAACCAAGCTTAATAGCTGATCTTGTATGTGTTCTCAGTACAAGCTGTTTCTCTACTTCTACAAAATCACCAAAAGCTGCTTCTAAAATCTTGTGGTTTTATGTCCTCCTTATCAATAGTATTTCTGTAGCAGGAAGACAGCTCCATCTTCTTGCTCTGCCATTTTTTATTTCTCAGTGGCATACAGCTAGAAAACCATGTTTATGCCAGTGTGATCTTACTACATTTTTGATGTCAGATAACTGTATATGGTGTTTGAGAGACTTGTGTAAGTTATTCAGTGTAGTTACAGTCACTTAGTATTTCTCTTTGCTTGTCCCTTTTCTTGGTTTGTTTTTATTTCACATTCCACAAGAAAAAAGGGGATATCTCAATTTTTATTTAGTATTTGGAGGGAAAGGATTTTAATTCCCATTTCTGAAAGCATTAATTCTAAAAAATAAGAAAATTTATTAAATAAATGCTGACATAAATTTATGGTAATGACAGTAGCTTACAATATCTGCTGTCAGGGAGATAAACTGGCAACCATCAGCAGTCAGAATGTCAGTTTATATGCAATTCAGTGAGTTCATGCAGTAGTTTATAAGCCTGGAAAATGTCCATATCCTCTTCTGATCCGTAGCTTTTGGTTTTAGTTTTACAAATGGTGTGAAAACTCTGAGGCCTAGTGTCAGTAGGATGGAGTGGCAATCCAGTTATTCATTTGCCTTCAAATGGGTGAACAGTGTTAATCTTGGAGAAAATAATCCATTAATGCCAAGTGAACTTTGTGGCTGTTCAAAGTCTGTTTTCTGCACATGGAGCTCTACTGCAATGTTCTTGCCACTCTTAAGACCAACAGTCTTCAGATTCTTGAATGTGGAAGCTAGCAGAACAATGAGTTTTCATATTGGTCTGCTGGGGAAGTAAATGTGTCAGGTTATATCTTTGTGTCATTTGTACACAAAGATGTTGTTCTTTTGCTTCAGTCTATTTGTGTGGGTTTTACTTGCTTTGTTAAATAATCCTTTTGGGCTAGAGAGACTTGGTTAGTGCCAGATATCCCCATGAAATAACCAGTCACCAACTGTACACAAACTGTATAGCTTCTGCTGCTTTCACAAACTGTACTATAGGAATAGGTAGGGGAAAGAAGGCCGAAAAACCTTGCTTTAAGACCTTCAACTTATTTGTTTCAAGTCGTTGTTCTTCCTTCTTTATGAGAAAATCTTAAGTTTTAGAAAGTTGTTAAGAAACTGCTTACCAGTGTACAGATTTTGGGTAGTGGGTTGGAAGGTGATATAATAGGAACTTCATTTTTTTGGGTTTATCATAGGTATTTTTTGGTTTTATAAAATTCTGTGTTAGTTGCCAGTATATGTTGGCAGTAACTTCTGCCTTTCTGAAGACTGCTAGAAATAGGATTTGGAAAGCTCTCTTTCTTTACCATGTCATAAACAGGATTAATTTACCTAAATACCCAGTTTCTAACTCTTGTGACAGTCAGATGAATTAGTAGTTTGAAATTTCATCTCGTTCTTATTGCTTGAAATGCAAACAGCTACAGTTTCACATTCTAAAGGAAAGTATTTTTGTGTTAGCAGAATTGAAGGACAACAGATACATAGCAAATAGGTTTAAGAAATAAATCTTTTTAATCCTCTTCTGTGAGCCCAGGATCCTTATGCTCAGAGCTCAGGTTCAGCTGCTGGGTCTGAAGTCTCTGTGTTTGTCTTGGGGTGATTTTACGATGAGACTTTATTCCCTAATCATCTGCTTTATGCCCAGAAATGTCTGCAGTATCTTTAAGATGAACCAGGGGGTGGGGCCAGAGCCTGGGAACAGCAGGTGCAGGCTCTGTTTAATCTTTGTCTCTCCGGGTGCTCCGTGGACAGGAGACGTTGCATTGTTCTTTTTGTTGGATTGGGTTTTTTGCTAGCTTGAAGCAAGAAGGGTTTTTTTTTCTCTTCCCTTCACTTGCACTAGCCTGGAGGCTGTACTGGGAATCCTTTCGGCAGGTTTTTGGTTTTCTCTTCCCTTGAACTGTTTCTGGCTTGGCTTGTTTTTCTTTTCGGCCTGTCTGGGGAGCCAGTAGGAGTGCTTGGAACCCAAGACCTCAGAGGAGCTGAACCAACGTGAGAAAGGACATTAAAATCCACCAACTTTGGCTGCTGCAAGGAGGAGGCCCATGCCAGAAATTCAACAGCTTTCCCATCTGCTCTGCTTTGAGCTGCTATGTGATCTCCTCTTCCCCTTCCCAGAGACAAAAGGGATCAGCTGCCATTTTGTTTTCCGAGCCACACGGTCAGCTTGTGTATTTTTTTCCCCCAGGCATTTTTGTGAGGTGTTTTTGTTCTGTTGTTGGTGGGTGTGAGAAATGATGCTCACTTTTAAAATTTTAAAGGTTTATTAAACTGTAACAAAATGCAACAAAAACTGAATAAGGAAAAATGACAGCGCTGGGAGCTTTGTGACCCTCACCCACGTGCTGGTCTACAAAATGGATGCTCTGCCTTTTCTAGCCCTGGCCCCCTCCCCAGGTGTTGTCAGTCACCCAGGGGTGGAGATCCCCTTCCTGTAACTGGACTGGAGGGCAGGTGTTTCCATGCTGTGCCTCCTAGGAACAAGCCTGCCCTCCCCTCAAATGCCCCGACTTCCAAGGCCATCCAGGGACAACAATACAAGCGGGAGGGGAAAGAGGGCTGTGAGGAGAACATACCACAATAACTTAACTATATATCAATAAAACTTCTCTTAACACACATAATAGTCATCCCTTAATTGTGAGAGGCAATCATTGCATTACCCATGTATAACAGTGAGTGTCTGGCTGTGTGGAGGGTAGGTTTCTGGGAATTTGTATCTAGCATTTATTCAGTCCTTTTCTGTGCCTTACAGGCACCCCCCTGCCTTGTTTGTTTGTTTGGTTTGGCTTTTTGTTGTTTTTAATTAGCAGAGTTTTTGTTAGGGTTTTTTTCACGTTCACCTGCTGATATCAATTTCTCTCATTGGCAGCAAAAAAGGGAGTTATTGAAGGGCTTTTTCTCTTTAGAGGAAACTCTCTTTCCAGGGCATTTTCTCCTGAAATTTGTCTCCAAAACTGAAACAGTATTGTTGACCCAAACCTAGCCTCTGAATTAGGACAGATTCTTTCTGGACAACTTTTGCTTTGCTTCCCCTCCCCCTTCACAGGAAGCTGAATGGTTGACCACCACCGGGAATTTACTATTGCTTCACTTAGTTAACAGGACAGCCAAAGTCATTTTGACTGATACTTAAAAACAAATTCAGTTCTGCTGAGACATCACAGTTGAATGGCACTTGCGTAATGACCTACAAATAAACAACCTAACCCACTGGATCAGATGAGCTTCTAAACAAGAAACTGCTTGTTAATTTTCTTAGTGATGCATTATAATTAATCTTATAAAGCCATTTACATCTCATGGCATCAGTTACCTTGTTAAAACAACTGATGTCTGATCTGTGGGTGTTTCTGTGTGGAAGTTATTTTGCCAATATTTTATTTTCACGTGACAGGTTAAAAGGATACAATATGTGTCACTTCACTGCTATGTTGGTTCTTGCTCTGCTACTGCTTTCTTTTGTCAGAAGGCAGTGATAGTGTCCATCTCTGTAATTCTTAATTTTTCAGAGTGAAAATAAAGCAAGACTTTGTTGCAAGCTGTCACATACATTCCATTTTCATAGAAAAGATTCACTTGAATTTTAAAACTAGGGGAGGTTTTAATAGTCCTAATGTGACTTTATGTTTTTCGTTAGTATTACTGTCTGTTTGCCATTGCCATTTGATCACAAAACTTCTGTGGAAAAAAACAGTCAATGGCATGGATAATGGCTTAAATATTGTAAATGTTGGAGAATATTTTTGTTGTATTTTTCATGTAAAATACATACTCTCCACTTAAGCCTTTTTGAGTTAGGAAAAAAATGCATTTGCCAGCTTTTACTTCTGTGAGTTACATTGTCTGTTTCTAAATTATATGCATTTTGAAACTATTCCCGATGTTCTAAACATACTTCTAGAAGTGCAGACTGTGTGTGGTGCACACTGTTTTATTTCTGATACTTTGCTCAGCAGTACATAATTGTCCAAACACTTTTTCTAAATGAGAAGAGTTTATTTAATCTCCCTTTATCAAGTGTGTTTTTTTTTTTTTTTTGTCTGTTTCTTGTAGGTTAAAAAGTCATACCATCTCAGGGAAGCCACAGAGCATTGGGGATTTCTTGAAGCAACAACTCTAATCAGTAATGAGCAGATGATAACGAGTTAAACAGTGCCTGGTAAACAACAATCACAGTGGCAACACTGCACAAACAACATCAAAGAGCAGGGGACTTTGGTGCTCCCAAGTCAGTAGGAAACATGCCCAGGATCTCAGCTGCCGGAGTGCCTGCAATTTTTACATAGATTTCTATAGGTCTCGTAACCATGTCTGTTAATGCCACAGAGAATGATCCACCCAGGTTCTTTGTGGGTGGAGAAGATGGAGAAGGATTATTGGATTCAGCCAGATCTACGGATTATGAACACTTCTATGACCATGGGGAAGAAGAGGAGGAAGAGTATGACTCTGTAAGTACTATAGGGACACTTGTTTAGTATTCTTTGTTCTCGAGCATTATTTTTGATTTTCAGATGTGTTTTAAAAATGGTTTCTAAAAAATATTTTTTCAAAATATTTTTCACTATTTAATTATTTTTCAAAAATGGCATTAGCTTATGTATGTCTAGTACTGAAATGGTGTTCTAAATTGAGAAATTGGTCATATTCAGATAGTGATCTGCCAATAATGTTTGGAAAAGAGGGATGCTAGAAAATTAAGTATACCTTGACCTGTGAATTAGATGTGCTTGATTTTAGAGAGTTTAGGGCAACTGAGATTGATGTGCATGATTTGCAGACTTGATTTCGATTCTGGGAATGAACTTGATGATGGCATAAGCCTCTGTTTTATTTATTTGGATATTGTAAGCAAAAAAATTTGGGGGAATTTTTCTTTCGTGTGTTGTCAACTGCCTCAGAGTTAACTCTTTTGTTTGTTTGTTTGTTTGTTTCTACTTTGTCTTGGTATATTGAAAGTGCATAGTAAATTAATCTTAAATTATACCTTAGTTTGTTATTGTTATGAATTGTATTTGAGCACTGTGCTTACCGATTTTTAGCTTGCTTAAGACAAACTCTTCATTTTCTTGTGCATGAGCCATCATGTAATTTTTTTAACTCTTCGTAGTTTGCTCTTTTTGCAACATTGCACTTTATGGAATAGAGTAAATTTTCAGTAATTGTAAATATGTCTAAAAAGCTTAAATGCAGAACAGTGTTGCTAAGACACTTTACCATGATCAGAAGTAACTTGGAAATGCAGAGTAGCAGTGCAAAATTAGCACCTCGTGTAGCTCAATTCAGTGAGTCTATTTCAGCAAGGGAAGGTAGCTGGCTAAGTTTTCAAAAAGCAGTAAGCTGAATTAAAGGATTGCTCTGGGGTTTTTTGTTTCATTTACAAAGCACATCAAGTTGGCTGTTGCCTTTAGAAACACCATGGGCAGAAAAAAAATACTGAAAGTTTAATGTGAAAGTAAATACAGAGTATGCAAAAAAAGTGAAATTATTTGTGCACTAAATAGTTCAGAAATATGGAAAAGTAGTTTCTTGTTTTCTAGTTTTTCTTTTCATAATTCACTTCTAATATTAGGTGATGAAAGGTCTTGTGACTGTTAATTAGACTTAAAAAAATAACAAAATTGGAAAATCAACTATTAGTTAATTTCAGAGTAAGCCATAACTATGATGTTGTTCAAATTTGGCACTCCTGACTTAGCTTTTGATCATGTCTGTGTGTTCCTGGTAACACTATGTGGGAAAGTCCAGGCCCTTTCTAGTGAACCCTTATTAATATTGCCTTGCTATTTGTTATTTTGCCCCTTATTAAGTTTTTTCTTTTTCGGGTCACTGAATTGTACCCGTCTCTCCTTTCTTTTGCCGGCAAAGGGGCTTACACCTCCTAAATCCCGTAGTGACACCCTGGTCTTTCTATCTGGACCTGGGGATTGTCACACCAATACTCACAAAAAGTAATATGGAGCTGTTAAACAGTTTCACTCATGAGGCATTTTTTTGTGAGGATGCAGTGTGATATGCTGTTATGCTGCATTTTGTTATCTGCTAGCAATTTACCCAATTAAAAGCTAAATTAAAGAATTTTAAGAGAAAATACCTGCTGTAGTATTGTGCTGCTAAAACTCTGTTGTGTTTTGAGAACACATAATAATTACTTTTCCCTTCCCCCTGCCTCCTTTCCAGCCACCAGAAAGACAAATCGCAGTTGGGATTTGTTCAATGGCTAAGAAGTCAAAGTCCAAACCAATGAAAGAAATTCTTGAACGCCTCTCCATGTTTAAATATATAACTGTGGTGATATTTGAAGAGGATGTTATTTTGAACGAGCCAGTAGAAAATTGGCCTTTATGTGACTGTCTCATTTCTTTTCACTCTAAAGGTAAATCTTGTAATAATACCATAAATACTTGTGACATCTAAATTATTTAAGCTCTTTGAAAGTCCTTTTAGGTTTTCTATATTGCAGTTTTATTGTATTTTCCTAGGAAGTAATTCTTTTGTCTTCTTTAATGCAATACAACTGACTTTTAAATTGCAAGTTTTTTAAATGATACAGTTTACATTGCTTGAAAAAGTTCTGTCTGACACAATAGAAGAATAGCTATCCGACTGGTAAATACATTTGAAGACAGTGGAAATAATGATCTAATGCAAAGGTTCCAAACTATTTATTGGTAATGTGTTTTGTAATTTTAATTTGTTTTTCTTAATAAACATTTTAGGGTTTCCACTGGACAAAGCAGTAGCATATGCAAAACTCAGGAATCCATTCATTATCAATGACTTGAATATGCAGTATCACATACAAGACAGGTAAATAACACTAATCACCTTTTAAAGCAAGCCATTTTTGTCAGAGACTATAAAAATTTGTTGTTATTGCATAGCAACATTTCCAGTGTATTGTCCCTGCCCACGGTGGAGCGTTTGGAACTAGATGATTTTTAAAATCTCTTTTAATTCAAACAATCTCATGATTCTATGATTGTACAGTAGTTTAAATAAAATTACAGTCAATGTTACACTTTAATAACGTATGCATCATTTCCTGGGATATGTCTTCCGGTGTTGTTTTCTTTTGCTGGTTTTACATTGTCATGTTTGAAGATCTACCAAGTTAGAAATTTGGTGATGCATTTTTCTAAAGCTTAGCAAATAAAAAAGTTTAAACTCTTAAAATGCATATAGATAGGTATGTATAGCTGCTGTGCAAGCTCAGATAATTGTAGAATTAATGTGATTTGCAGTATTTTTTTCTGTAAAGATGATACTTAACAAGTTGTTGGTGCTCAAATTCATGTGGTTATTGAAAGCAAATTTTCTTTTGGAGCTAAGGTCCTGCATAGCAGACATTAATGCAATAATAGCAAAATATATAAACACTGGAGCCTTCTGAACAGTGAGCAGAGTTGCCAGTTTCAGTGCCTTCAGTTACTGTTCTGTATAAACTTTAAATGAACGGTTGCAAATTTCCTTTAACAAGACAATTGGTCTGTGCAAATGTCTGTTGCACTGCCAGAGAGGAAAGGACTTACATTGCAAAGTGTATTTTTGTTCATGTTGAAGAGATCACTGTAAAGGTACAGCTGTGTCAGTGACCTTTAAAGGATTATTTTAGTAAATAGAGTATTATATATGTAACCTTATCCTGTGTGATTTGAAAAAAATTTGTGTTTATTTTTCTTCTCCTTTACTCATGAATTGTGAAATGCAAATATTAGCAGGATTTTCTGGCTCATTGTGCAATATTTGTTCTTTTCTTTTAGAAGAGAAGTCTATGGTATTCTTAAAGCTGAAGGCATTTTACTTCCTCGCTATGCAGTTCTGAACCGTGATCCAAACAATCCCCAAGGTAAAAAGAAAAGAGAAAAAATACCAACCATTAGCATCTCTTTGTTTCCACTGGAGAACAGTATGGACATAGTGGAAAGCTAAATTTTGCTGCCTAGACAATTCATTTTTGTGGTTTGATTTCTTTGCCAACATTTAAAGTGTTGTTGTGGGTTGACCCCTACTGGCTGTGGGGGACTGTATGTGAAAAAGAAAGATGTTGAGGCTGTGTAAGTACTGTTCAGCTTTAACAAAAACATCATGACTCTTTTTTTGTCACAAGTTCAAAACATAGCACCATACCAGCTGCTGTGAAGAAAATCAACTCCATCCAGCCAAAGGCAGTACAAGTATGTAACTGAGAAGTATGATTCTGACACCATACATCTTACAGACATCATAGAATAACTAGAATATAAGGGCCTCTTCACTCAAATTGATCTTCTAGTACGTCACCAAAGAGAGCAGCATTCAGAATATTGTATTAACCACAATTATTAGTAATTTTCCTTAGGAAAGTAATATTGACAGGAACAAGTCAGGCTATTGAATACTTCCCCTTCTGAGTGTAACCAGCCATACATTTGATATCTGTTCTAGATATATCTGCAGATGCTGTGCTATGAATATAAATTGGAATAAATCTTTTGTGTACCTGAAAACAAACTGAAATTTTCTACTAAAATGAAGACTTTAAGCAACAGAAGGAGCTTGCAGTGACAGGTCAAGGGAATTTTACATTTAAATTTCTGTGTGATCTAGGGAAAAAAGGACACTTTTATGCTTCAAAAATGAAATAAAAGCTGCTGCTTGCAGCTAACCAATGTTGAGTACCAGATTCCTGACTGCTGATACAAGAGGACCTAATGTTATATGCTGGATGCATATACACAGTATGAGATAGTTCTAACCCTATGGAAGGAGCTGTGGCATCTGTTACACACTATGGGTACTGCTCACCTGCCAGCTCCATCGTATTTCAGAGAAAGGCACTGGAAAAAAAGACAAATAACTCTTCTATCTCTTCAAAACATTTCCAAAATACACCAGCTTGTGCAGCCTATGCATCTGCAGGAGACAATTTACTATCTAACACTGAGGGAATCAACAGAAATTTCAGAATGTAGTATTTAAATAACGTAATATAGACATGGTGCTGCAAACATGTACTGCATGTGATCATCAGTTGTGCAGTCAGTCAGAGAAACAAAGATCTAAGAGAATATTATTATTTCAACCTGCAAATTAGTGCAAACCTCTTAATAATTGCATGCCATTAGTATACTGTTACATTCTTTGCACTGTTCTTCAGAATGCAACTTGATTGAAGGAGAAGATCATGTGGAAGTGAATGGAGAGATTTTCCAGAAGCCCTTTGTAGAAAAGCCAGTTAGTGCCGAGGACCACAATGTTTACATTTATTATCCAACATCTGCTGGGGGTGGAAGCCAGAGACTCTTTCGAAAGGTGAGGTTATGGTACTAAAGCTATCAAAAAGCTTTAGGTGTGTTAACAGGATTGCTGAGTAATTCTGTCATGTCCTGCTTGCTTAGGAATAGTGTCAGATCACAGAAATTTCAGGAGAACATGGAGATATAATGAAGGCCTATCTTAGCACACACCATGAGTGCTTCTGGAATCTTACAAAAATCTTTTGGCAATGGTCAAAAGTTTGTTTCATTTGGTACAGGAAGTGTTTTCTCAGTACAAGTGTGTTATTTCAGGTAGTTTTAAAGTTTCTCAAGCAGTACCCTATGAGTTTTTTAATGGAAAAATACGCCTTTCAGATTGGCAGCAGAAGCAGTGTTTATTCTCCTGAAAGCAGTGTGAGGAAAACAGGCTCCTATATTTATGAGGAATTCATGCCTACAGACGGAACTGATGTGAAGGTATGATAACTGCAGATTCTTACTTATATTTAGAACAATCAAGTGCTAAAAGAGCTTTACAGTTTTAAAAAGTTGATAGTATATCTTGGGTTAATTTTAATTGAGTTTTAACACAATTTATAAGAATGCAATTCTGATTTTAGCTGAATGTAGTACTTGTAAGTAGAGCAGTTCTGCTTGCATTGTTAGAATCAAGTGCTGGAGACTTGCTACCCAACATACTGTCTTTTCTTTTTTGTCTTGACAACATATTGTCTTCTTTGTATTGCTTTTGTATTAGTGCGAGAACAGCATCTTCTTTCCCATACTAACAGATGCTGCCTAGATATTTTTTCTGGAGGTTAAAGGTTATAAAAAATCTAACTGGAGTAGATCTTAGTATGCTAATTAATAAACAAAAGTTGCTTGCTAAAATTTTATGGAGTCAAAGAAAATAAGTTTTGTGGACCTTATCTGTAAGGTCATTCATTAAGTTCTTAAGAATTAAAGATTAGCTACCATAAGAGAATGCTAAAACAGAGCGATAACAAAGTAGCCAGCCATGAGTGAAGATTACTTCCTTTCCCCTTGTGTTCATTTAAGCACATTTCAAAACATGTAAAACCAATGTTTTACAATATACAGAAGAGATCACCGTATTTAGATAAAAAAGTGCAACTGGAGAAAGTGTGAGGTCTAATCCAAAAAGCCCTTTTATTAATTGTAGTCAGCTTCTTGGTATCACTTGGTGGTGCATGAGGGGAATACTCTTTTCATGTTCTCAGAAAAATGCCCGGTTGTACTCTTCAGAAGGTTATTCTCTGCAACACTTTGCAATAGATTAATTTGTGTTTACAGATGTGTAAGACCTTTACAATCTTCCCATCAAGTTTCTTGCAACAAGAAGAGAGCTTGAGGGTTGGGGACTATTTTGACTAATTGTAGTGCAGTCATCAAGCAGCAGTGGGCTTTTAACACCCCAAACAAATAATGCATTTTTAAACAAGACTGTGAGCTTTATATTAGACAGTTTCTCTAAACTTACTCTCTTGAGTGAATTCACTGAATTGGCAGTATTGGTACTTGTCTGCTTCAGCTGAATATTTTTTTATCAATGCTTGGAGTTTGTTATTTAATTAAAGAAACTCTAACTGGTTTTGAGAGCTGCTGACAAATCTCTTCTAGCATATGCCCCAAACCCTTCATTGAGCATCAGAATTGCAGTGGATAGATAACACAATTGTTCTCGCAGGCTCCTACCTTAAAGGAGGTAATCTTAAAGTTAGGCAGATGCTTGCTTTGTTTAGTCCTGTCTAAAATGTAAACATGCTTCTAAATTAAGAGAATCACTTAGTTCTGCAGCCAAATTTCCATAAGTGAACTGAAATAATTCTCAACCTGTTCTCCAGGTTCTGCAGATATTTTGGAGAAGAAAACATTTCCATCTCTGTACC
Organism: Prinia subflava; assembly: GCF_021018805.1. Classification (NCBI taxonomy): domain Eukaryota; kingdom Metazoa; phylum Chordata; class Aves; order Passeriformes; family Cisticolidae; genus Prinia; species Prinia subflava. The sequence goes on along the minus strand of NC_086283.1, from coordinate 43,775,183 downwards.
ATCATAACTGAGAAACTAATTTTATTTATTGAGTTTTTATAAAGACTCTCCTTCTTGTTTTATCCTAGGCTGTCAATAAATGTGTGTTCTCTGAAGGCAGAGAGTGCCACTGGGGCAGATACTTTATTGTTACCTTTTCAAAGATGAAAGCAGCAAGTATCTTTTGATGTTGTTGTTTTGATGACATTTGAGTTATATACATACATGGATACATTTTGCAAATATGTCCAACATAATTTAAATACAGTGGATCAAGAGCTTCTGTTTTTCAATACAGGTGTACACAGTAGGTCCTGACTATGCTCATGCTGAGGCTCGGAAGTCTCCAGCTCTGGACGGCAAAGTAGAACGAGACAGTGAAGGAAAGGAAGTGAGATACCCAGTCATCCTGAATGCAAGAGAGAAGTTAATTGCTTGGAAAGTATGCCTTGCCTTTAAGGTAAGCGGATTGCTTTCCTATCTGATCAAACATTTAGTGTTAATTAATTGTTTGTTACATGAAACTTCTGTATGGTTTTAGTGCTTGAGCCAGCAGTGGTAATTGCTGCAGAGCTCTTAGGAAGGTGAAAAGTTAAACTTCCATATCTATCTATTTTTTTTTAATCAAGAATGATTCTTCCTTTAATGTATTGAAAAGTTCTGGATAAGTTGCTTGTGTTGTGTTAGTTCCCTGAATTTACATGTTGCTATTATGCTTTGCTAGCCTACCGTGTATCTATTTTGTGTATCATATTTTCACACTTTTTGATAATAGTTTCTAAGTTAGCAAAACACAGTTTCAATAAAGGTTTTGTAACTTCTCTTACCTAGTACTTACATCAGGTACAGATTAATTGTTAATTTGGCTATTAACATGACATGATTAAGTACTTACTTGAATAAATTTATATTAATTTAATAGTTTCCATTTTTGTATAATTTTAAGGTTGCTGTATAGTTATAAGGATTCTTTTGTTCAAAACATCATTCAGTTTCTTATCCTCCTTTCACCTGTTTTATAAAAAGGCTTTCAGTCTGTCTCCTTTACCTGCATGTGACTGTGATGGCATTCTGGAGCCTGCAGGGTATGAGCCTCTATCAGCAAAGCAGGCTTTGAGATCTTAAAAAGTAACCTGTTGAAATGATATAACATATAATAGTATGTTAGTGTCAAAACTATCTTGTCAAATTTTGACAAAAATGGTTTTTCAGGGTTTTTTTTTTTTAATTTCTTGCCTGCCATCCTTAAAAACTACATGTAGTGGGAAACCATTGTCAGAAAGGGGGACTTGTAGGGCCATGGCTGCTAGAAGTCTTGAAGTCTTGAAGTTTGTGCTAACGTGAACTTGATCTTCAGTACTAATACTGCTAGGGATATGCAGGAAGCATTAACTCAAGTCGGGGATAGAAAGTTAAAAATGGGAAGATGTTTGCATGATGTAGGTGGACTAACATGGAACTGACGTAAGATACAAAGAGTAAAGTGTGTCATGTTTTTGTCATGTTTTCAGATGAATAACCTGTTAAAATATGAAGTTTATTTAGAATAAGCAATCCTAAATCACTTGAACTTTTATTCTTTAAAATAGCAAACAGTCTGTGGGTTTGATTTGCTACGTGCTAATGGACAGTCCTATGTCTGTGACGTGAATGGCTTCAGTTTTGTGAAAAACTCCATGAAATACTATGATGATTGTGCTAAAATACTGGGGTAAGAGTTTTCTGATGTATTTCAGATTTGCTTATTAACTCCCTTGCATATTAGTGTAGTTTATGTATTGCCAAATTTCTTCTTATTATTAATTATTAATTTAAAATTAAAAATTAAATATCACATTAAGTCATCACAGAGAATCCTAAGTCAATAAATGAATACTAATTAAAATCCTTATTTCTAAAATCATCCCAAACATCTGAATGTTTAAAAGTGCTTAAAGCTAACTGAATTAAGTATTTTGAAAGCAAGATTAATTTCTTAAAGGTAGCTGAGATCTTTTCAAGTAGTGAAGCACCACTGGATGGTTGTGATTGCTGCAGTTTAATGTGTCCAAATTGCTGTACATTGTCCTTGATCTGAAGCCAGTGTATAATTGTATATTTGTGCATTTCATACTTGTAAAACCAAACCAAAATAGCATCAAGGTGTCTTCTATCATACAATCTTGTCTCTGCCACTGGAGAGAAAAAAAGATACAGTGAGGGATCATACAGAATTGGGTATAGAGCTCTATGCCAAGAAAATGTTGTCCTCAAAGTAGGCAAAGCCTGCTGTGACTGGCTTTACAGTAAGATTGCACTAATGAGATACAACATGACTTTTTGCATTATCTGATTGTCTGGAATCTTGTGAAGGATTTTGCAAGTCATTTCAAGATTTTTAGCAATTATATTTGGCTTATTCTGCTATAAGATGGACATTTTTTCCCTCGGTGTTACTGCTTATTATGTAGATATTAATCTGAAGTTCAGTGTATTTTGATGAAATATTTGTGAAACAGATCATTAGATGTACCATCCTTCTTGAAGTGAAGACTGCATTGTTATTTTTAGTTACAATGAGAGACTGTACCTATTTTCCAGTTTTATCACAAAAACTTTTTAGAAACTACTGGTAAAAGACAGCAGTTAACTCTCTGATGAGAGTGGTTTAGTAATTATTAGGTACTTTTATTAAGGCAGTGAAGCCAATTGTCTGCATATATGAATTAACAAGACTAATTCCTATCCAAGGAATTCTTTTCGGAAGTGGAGTTGAAAAGCTGAACTTTGCTACAAATACAGGACCAGTAGTCCAGTGTTCCTGTAGCAGTCATAATAGCTCTGAATTATTAAGTGGTATTTATTATGTGGCCTTTATTATGCAATACAAAGAAAAATACGTATGTATACATTCATGGCTGCTAGTACTCAAAAACTACATTAAAAAATGCATATATATATGTATATATATATATAAAATTTGGGTTGGAGTTTGCATCTGTTGTATAAGCTATGCTTTAAACTTACTTGATTAGGTTTTTTTTATTTTTAACTCCTATTTTAGAAATATCATAATGAGAGAACTTGCTCCCCAGTTTCAAATACCATGGTCTATTCCTTTGGAAGCTGAAGACATTCCTATTGTGCCAACCACTTCTGGAACAATGTAAGAAAATAGTAGCTACACCTGAATAGTGCAAACTCCCAATGTAACTTTTGTGTGAATCTTTTTTTCTCTTTACAAGGTGTGCCCACATTGGCCTATGAATGCTTGTTTTGTGTGCTGAAAACAAGGAAGGAATCACAATTGCTATACCAACAGTCAGAGTTTCTCACCCTTAGTCAAGCTGAGTATAGAACAGCAGATTTTCTAGTGTAGTGTCTTTTATGCATAGCTTCCACTGCTAATCATTGTTCCAGCACCAACTTAATATGCACTTCTAATAAACATGCTCTCTCATTTAATGATCCGCAAAATCATTGTTTTAAAAGCTACTTTAAAATAGCTCTTCTATAGTTACCTAAGTCTTAAAATCAGTATTTATATTTTATACCTTGCATCATTTTCAGTTAACCTTGTATTCTTGCATATGCTTCCATCACTTCTGTAGTTATGTCAGATGACTACAACTTTGTCAATTGTCTTGATTGTGGTTGTTTTAATACTAAATAAAAAACCCTTGTGTACAGACTTGTGAAATACACCTCTTGACATTTCAGGATGGAGCTTAGATGTGTTATAGCTGTAATACGCCATGGGGATCGAACACCAAAGCAAAAAATGAAAATGGAAGTAAAACATCAGAGGTAAATAGAATCTTGGTAAAAAATATTTTCCATGTTTTAGACAATAGGATTTAGGGGCTACGCAAGTAGTGAATTGACCAGGAATTAGATAATTGCAAGTTGCTTTTTGTTTTGTTTTCTTCTAAATCTAACTAATTTGTTTTGTTTTCTTGTAAATCTTCTAATTCTAATCAGTTTTAGATACTGCAAATAGTTATAAGTATGCACCTCTCTAAAAGGATTGTCAGCTTGTGCAGATTTCCTTCAGCACATGCTGTACATTGTGAACAGTTCTGTTTGATTTTATAGAAAATGCATTTGTGTCTATAAATGTCTTTAATAAAATTAATGCAACAGAGAATATTTCTTGTTCTCCATTAGACTACGACTTCTGCCTTCTGCTTTTTATCGTAGCTATTCTTGTATGCAATGTCATATTACTTTTGGTGGTTATTTTTGTCAAAGTTTAATGACTCTGAATTTCTGGTAGATGACATCTTTATGTTGGCATTCATAAGACAACTTACACAATTGACTTAGAATTAGATGCAGTTTCAGTAAAAGGAAATTATTTATTTTGAGACAAGATTCTTGCAGTCAGAACATGCTTGAAGAAGCAAGACTGCTCACTTGGCATTTTTGGTCCCTGCTTCTTTTCAGGATCATTCTTGAGGATTAAGAATTGATATAGCTGCATATTCAAACAATATATCATTCAAATATATAGTATACCCTCTTTTGTTTTTAATACTTAGCAAGTCAGTAAGAGAACATTTTCGGTGCTCTTATTTCCCTAATGTGTTGAAGACTTTCTAGGGAAATGGGATTTGAATATAACTTGGTTTGACCTCTGTACTGCTAGTTTTAACCTGACTTTCAAATACTGTTAAGGTACTAATTTTAGATCACTTTAAAAGCCTACTGTTCAAGTTATAGTAATTTAATTTATTAATCTAAATTTTATATTACTTTTCTTTATCTCAAAGATTTTTTGATCTCTTTGAAAAATGTGATGGATATAAATCTGGAAAACTGAAACTGAAAAAACCAAAACAGTTGCAGGCAAGTTTTTCTTTATTTTTTACTATAATATTTTGTAAGTAGAAGTCTGTTTATTTCATTAAATCCTATGTTTCCTTCCTTTAGGAAGTGCTTGATATAGCAAGGCAGCTCCTTGTAGAACTTGGGCAAAACAATGATTCTGAAATTGAAGAAAGTAAAGCAAAACTTGAACAGCTAAAGACTGTGTTAGAAATGTAAGTGTCCAATTTTCAGGCTTCATAGCAATGACATTATATCTGCTGTTTTGACTTGTTTCACCAGTTACTGTGTGGATTACAATGTTATCAAATACATAAAAATATAATAACTCAAGCACAAAGGTTTTGAAGAGAAGGGATGTCATATTTGAAATGGACCATCACTCTTTTTTTTTTGACTTTTTAATTTAACTTATTGCTGTATCTAGTGTCTCAGTATACATTCAACAAGAGGTTACTTTTGTTGATGTCAAATTTTGTCTTGCGTGTTTTTAAAATGAAAATACTTGTAAGCAGGGTCTGCTTCTTGCAGAGTGACATAATGACGTCTGATAGAGCCAGTAAGAACTTTCACCATGCTTACTTGTCTACTTGCAGCAAACTTTGAGGATTGAAGATAAATAAGTCTTTGTATACTAAGTCTGAAATATTTAGTAACTAAAAAAAACTTAAAAAAAAACTTTAGAAACCCAACCAAACAAAGCAAGCAACAGAAAAAAAATGAGACTTCAAGGTCTGTTAAAGATCTGGGATCTTAGACTGTGAAATGGTAATAAGCATTTTTAATTAAAAAAAATATCAGGGAACAGACAAGTATTATTGAAATTCATTATAAGTGTTTTAAATGCTGAGTTTTGATTAAGAACTTGGGTATAAAACCAGTAGCCATCTGCACTGTGAGACCAGTTTCTGGATGCTGACAGCCACTGTAGTTTTGGATCTGAATAGATAAATTACTTGTCCCATGTCCAATTCTGCTTGTTGTTGGTGGGGGGAGAGGTTTTATGTTCCAATTTTATGTTCAGAGTTGCAAAAAGCATAATTAAATAGTCTTTTAAGATGTTTCGTTATAGCACAGTTGTTATGTCTGTTAATTCTGTGCTTGTTGAGTTAATGTTTATTCTAAGGACTGCTGCAAAAAATGTTAGTCAAATGCACAAATCATTGACTAACAGAGGTTTATTATATTCTATTACAGGATTTTAGCAGTTTTGGACAAAAAATATTTAAAACGTTTCTCTCCCTCTTCCCTCTCATTTTCCCTGTTCCCACTAAAGGTATGGGCATTTTTCAGGCATAAATCGAAAAGTTCAGTTAACATATCTTCCTCATGGCTGCCCTAAGACTTCCAGTGAAGAGGAAGGTATAGTATTACTTTTGTACCAAATCACTTCATATTATCTGTGTATAAAAAGTCATGGACTACTGGTATAAAATGTCTTGATATTAAGAAGAGGAAATATTTTGTTTTGAAAGAATGTTTGTATAGTGTATTTCCTTAATGTTAGAATGCTATTAAAGATTCATAATGTTGAAGAGATCTTTTGACAAAGGTTTTCATAGACCAAATATTTTTTGTTCATTTGAAAAAAAAAAAATTACCAATATACCTCGCTACTAAGCTTATCTCCCTGTGTACAATTAGATAATAGAAGAAATGAGCCATCCCTGCTTCTGGTTCTAAAATGGGGAGGAGAGTTGACCCCTGCAGGCAGGGTTCAAGCAGAAGAGCTTGGAAGAGCTTTCAGGTGTATGTATCCAGGCGGACAAGGTAAAAAGAAAATTTAGAAAATCAATGGCGTGTCATAAATCACTTTTGAAGATAAACAAGTGGAAGATGAGAGTTTGAGCAAAATGTTTGTTTGGTAGGAGATTATGCTGGATTTCCTGGATGTGGTTTACTTAGATTACATAGCACTTACCGACATGATCTCAAAATCTACGCCTCTGATGAGGGACGAGTTCAGATGACTGCAGCAGCTTTTGCAAAGGTACAATGTGAAATGGTATTTTCAATTCTAAAATTCTGATATTCTTAGGTTTGTTTTGTCTTTTGAAGTCTGGGAATGATTTAAAGCTTATTAGAAAAAGGTATTTTCAAAGAGTAGTTCACTGTGAAAAATATCCAAATGATGTGCCAAACATTTGAAGTTCTTTGAGCAGATGAAGACAGTTTTTTATTAAACAGCCCTGTCTAAGGCACCTTTGTCCCTGTCTAAGGCTCTTCCCCATATGCTGAACAAGCGAAAGTCTGCTCACCTGAAGTCCTGGGCTCTAATACAAGTATTTGTCTTGTTCACTTCTCCATGGATAAGTTATAACATCAGATTTCAATTACCAAGACTACGACCCACCTTTACTTTCTTGACACTTGTGAGTAACAGGTCCAGAGCAATGCCTGTGCTCAATAGCTCATCAGTAACCTCTGTCAAAGAATTGTCCTAGGTGTTTTCCAGAAATCTTGGTTCCTTCTCCCCTGCAATACTGCCATGGAGATATCCAGGGCCAAGAGTACCCATGGAAACAAGGCCTGCAGTTAGGTGTATTTCTTCACTTGTGTTAAGAAGGTGTCATCCATTTCCCCTTTTAATGTTGGTGGTCTGTAGGGGAGGCTTACCATGATACTGTGCTGTCTACCTGGCTTCCAAAAGGTCCTGTATCTAGTAACAGCAAAAGTCCATTTCTGTGAACTATTCTACCTGTACTATTCTATATCTCTGTGATTTGAATTGATTAAAGCTCTACAAGTCTTCAGACTTCCTGCTTGTCCTATTTGTTTCTATGCTGCATGTGTTTGTACAGAAATATTTCAGCCATCTGACCTGCTTTTCCTTCGTCAGCAGGCTTGAAGAGACATCACACCATTTCCTTCTTTATTCCAGAGCCCTTCCATTGCCAGAAAAGTCATAAAAATTCCAGTCTTCATTTAGAATTCTCCATTCACCTCTTGTTCAAGGCCTTTGATTGTCCTGTGGCTCACATAGCTTGGCCTTTTGCCTCTGTAGAGTCCCTGTAAGACCCTACCTGCTGTTTACCTTGTCAGATGCTATTTGGTTTGCAAACTTTTCCCATAGCTCCTCTCTGGTAACATAAGTCCTTGCGCAAAGCATGTCACCCACAAGTCAAGCAGATGTTGCTTCTAGCCTCAGGGAGAAGGCATCTGCACTCCCACAATCCAAGACCTTGAACAGCTGGTGTTGGAGAACATTCTCTGTGATATGTCACCAACACTGTTGCACCATCTGCATCAATCCTGCACACTAGCAGTGTTTAGGGAGCCATTTCTCTCTGAGTACATACAATGTGCCCCTGTTTATCTAACCCATAGCCAAGTGATACCATCTTGAATTTAAATAAGTGTTTTGGGCATTTTTTAGGATATTAATTTTTTCATCTTCTTCTGTTTACCTGAATAATTGTATTGTTTGCTTCAGGGACTACTGGCCTTAGAGGGAGAGCTGACTCCTATTCTTGTCCAGATGGTAAAAAGTGCTAATATGAATGGTCTGTTGGACAGTGACAGTGATTCTTTAAGCAGCTGTCAACATCGTGTTAAAGCAAGGCTTCATGAAATTCTCCAGAGAGACAGAGAATTTACTACTGATGACTATGATAAGGTTAGCATATGATTAGTTTCCCATGAAATAAAATAAATAATTATGAAAATACCTGTTCAAAAGTACTGAGCAGTGATTTTATGTGTCCGTTTTGCAAAATTATTTGGGTGCTTGCAAATAGTTTGAACTGCAAAGGTGGCTGTACCAATTGTGGCTGTAGATATTTTGTCCTGTGATTTGGGTAATCAGAAAGCTACAAACTTTGAAGTAGGAGTAGACAGGGATCTCATTTGTAAACCTTTTTCACTTACATTAAAAATATTTTAGTTATTCAAGAAATGACATTATATTGTTTGCATTTTTTGTAGTCTTTATTTTGAAAGTGTGTGAAAATGTTTTCCTACCTACTACAGTTGTTTCAATTGCTTATCAGCTGCAAGGTCCTTTTTGTTGACTTAGAACACTGAGATACTGAAAACCAGTAGAATACTTTCAGTCAAATGAAATACCTCATTAACATGCTAAATTACCACATAGTAATATCGTTTATGTTGACTTAATACAGAAGACATTCTTGTTCCTGGTTTTAAATGTACTGATTGTTGTAGTTAAGAAACTTCTTTCTCTTTCAATTGCTCTTACTCTGTCTCATATAAGAACTAAATACAAGTCCTCAAATGAGATTTTTAACTGCTATTTTTGAAAAAGTATTGAGAGCAAATTAATTAAGAATAATATATTCTGCATGTATATACTCTGTGTGGGTTCATTTAAATATATAAGTATCATGCAAACCACTCCTGGCAGTGGATTCAACAGTAATTAGAAAATGCAAGGATTTATTGATGTTTGTTACATAGATATAATCAGGTTTGAAATGTGGCTGGAACTAATAGAGTACTCTTTGGTTACTGAAAGTTACTAACCTTTGGGATTATAAAGCAATAAAAACTTTTGGGGGGTTAATTTATGTAGAGGTTTTTTAATTTACTTGTGATTTGGGAAAATTGTATGGGGCTTATTCTTGTGTCTCATTCCCTATTATGTATAAATAATCAATTTCTTGATTTACATCATAATAGGGAGATAGGAACTGAAGTTTTTCTCATCCAAATTACTCTATCCATTTCAGAAACCTGAAGAAGGTGCAAATGAGTGTGTGTTTTGTGTATAAATTACTGTTTCATATCATTGGTCACTTTGGATTCTGCAGACTTTTCTGAAAAAAATGAGGCTGAGCCTCACACATACATTTACTCCGTTCTTTTACTGACACTTACCCTGATGGTGATAGTTTGTAGCTTTTACCATGTCTATAATTAAATCGGTTCTAAAGAACATCTCATATGTTGTTGATATATGTGCATTTAAAGGCTTTTTTTTGTGTTTGTGTCCTGCAGTCCTGTAGAAACAAAAACAAAGGACAGGAACAGGCAAACTACGGTACCAGTTACTATTGCAAATCTGGTTCCTGTAGAGCAAAAAATATTTTGTGAGGCGTGTAGCCTAATGACAACATTTTTAACAGAAATTACTTTATAATATCAGAATAAACTTTTGATTACAGAAGCTACTTGAAAGGAAGATATGGAAGCTTGCTAAGTATATACAAAGTTTTAAACATCTTCCCAATTTTCCTGTCTTGGAATAACAGAAATGGTTTTATGAATTCTTGTAGATACTCACATTTACTGTATAGAATTAGTTGCTGTATGAATTTCTTATTACCTTTGAATCTCTAGTAAATGGTGGTATGCTTTGATGTATTTTCTTAATGTCTCAAAGGTGATAGATAATTGATAAATCATTTAAAATATTCATAGCAACCTGCCTTGAATGCCTTTTCTCCAATACTTGGTATCTTTGTCATGTTCATCTTACCTCAGCAGATCTTTCAAATGTACAGTTAATTTTGTGTTTACCTCAAATTGCAGCTCACTCCATCTGGAAGCATCTCACTGATAAAATCAATGCAGGTTATCAAAAATCCTGTAAAGACGTGTGACAAGGTCTATTACTTGATCCAGAGTTTGACTTCTCAGATCAGGCAGCGAATGGAAGACCCAAAGTCTGCAGGTACAGAAATGTTTTTATACTTGAATTTAGTTTCTCTAGTTAACATATATGAAAGAGAATTGTAACATAACTTTTCTTCACTAAACCCACTTTTAGCAGAAAATGAGTCAATAATGGATTAAGTATTTTCACAGTGGATTTCATACACATAGTTTTGAAGTAAAAAACATGAGGAATACGTGGTTCTATTGAAGGTAGGGGCTCTGTGGTGTTCAGAAAATCCAGTGTTTGCAGAAATTCTTCTTAGTTATTTGAAACTCAGTATTCCACAAAATAGGAAAAGTTGATGGTACAAGGCTGAATTATATACGTACATCTTAATATTTAAGGGCTAGTGGTGCATTTATGCAGCAGTGTGTTTTACTGATGTAGTGGAGCTATGTAATTGTGATGCTTACAGGATGAAAATTAATGTTATGCCCAGCAGTCTCTTCTTCTTAATAGTAATGCAGTTAACTTACTTTGATCCCTCTATAGTTCATTTGTTGCTACTAAGTAATTAAAATGACCTTTTGTTACTTGAATGACCTTATTTACTTAGAAGAGATATGTGTCTATCCAGATATTCAGCTCTACCACAGTGAAACTCTAGAACTGATGTTGCGCAGATGGGCCAAGTTGGAAAAAGACTTCAAAACAAAAAATGGAAGATATGATATTAGCAAAATTCCTGATATTTATGACTGTATAAAATATGATGTACAACACAATGGATCCTTAAAATTAGAAAACACAATGGAATTATATAGGCTTTCAAAGGCTTTAGCTGACATTGTGATTCCTCAGGTAAGCATTTTCAGTTATTAAATAGAAGAAAGTGTAGAATAAATGCTTTTTTAAATTTTTGTGAAAATGTCTATTTTGTATTTTCTTCTGAAGTTCCTGCATTTTGCAATAATAGAAGCCTTTAACAGTATTTCTTATTTTTCAGTAGCAAGCTGGCTGGGATTTTTTAAGAAAAATTTGATTCAAAATTAATTAAGCTCTGTTCAGGGTGAATTTTTCTAGAAATTTAAGGTGTGAACATGCCTTCTTCCTTTACAGCAGTGTATTAAAATAAAATAGCTCATCTCCCCATTCATCATAGATTTAACTGTTGCCTTTGTGAATAACTCTGTTTTCTGAAGTAGCTTTTAATTTCATTTCTCCTGCTTATAGAAATTGCATTTCTGGGCTCTTTGCAAATTCACTCTTAATCCTAACCTATGTAATTTAACTAATTTTAAATAATTTTAATTAAAAAACCCTTTCTGCTTTTTCAAAATGTTAACACTCCGTGATGTGAATGTAGGCATTAAATTTCATAGAATTTCAGGCCAGAAGTGGACAAGTTAAACTTACCTGTTCTGCAGGCTGTTAAACTTGGTTTAGCTCTAAAATCTTGTAGGTGGCAGGACATGAAATTGATTTGTGATAACAGGACAGAACAGACTAATGCTTTCCCCAGGTGTCTCTGCAGTTAGAGAGCAGTGTTGTAACAGAGGTATTTACCCATCTTGTTTGCAGCATGTGAAGGAAGTTCTTCCTCTCCCCATCTCTCAGACTCCTTGACATGGAGGACAAAAATAGTAGTGATGCTTAGAATGCACTGTGTTTTGTGGGTCTGTTAAGCTGAAATTTTGAAAGTTAGAGAAAAGCATGTGAAAATGCGGACACATACCAAAGGAAGAAAAACAAAGAAAACTCGATAGCCTACATAATGCAAAGGAAGAGTGCTTGCTCTCTAGGGTAACAAGAAGATTCATTCTAACTGTGAAAGCACTTCCATACCATGTGCAGCACAGAGTATGGAGCTCCTGGAAGAACATACTTTTAAATATTGGTGATAATACAACATTTAATATCACTAGTAATTTCCCAGTTGTACATAAATACCATTTATGTAATTATTTGACATAAATAGAAGATCTTCTCTGGGGTGGTTTACCCCAAACTAAGACAGGCATACCAAGTATTCTCTTCAGTGACTGTTAAAAGAAAACAAAAACAACACTGTGCGGGCAGGATAGGAGATGGAGATGGTGACAGGAAGGAGGAATGACTCTGTAGATGATTTGGTTAAGAAAAAGAGCTTTATCTTACCAGAAGGTAAATTCACTTCTTTGGTTTAACTAGGAAAGGAACAACTTTGTATCAAATCAAACAAGAAAAAGGTAAACTGCAAATTAGTTGAAGCTACATCAGTAATCACATATAGTAAAAATGTTAAACAAAATGGTTTTTAGCCAGAGCAAACGAATAGATTTCTAATTTGCTTTAATATAGAAGCTTTGAATTAGAAGACACTTTAACTGAATTTTAAAAGTCAATTTGTTTTTACACAGGAATATGGTATTACTAAAGCTGAGAAACTGGAGATTGCCAAAGGTTATTGCACTCCTCTAGTCAGAAAAATTCGTTCTGACCTTCAGAGAACTCAAGATGATGACACTGTAAATAAGCTTCACCCTCTGTAAGCCAGTTTTTTACATGGTTACATTAATTCTCATAAAAATTAGAGGTATTTTATAGCTTTCATATTTGAATTCTCTTTTTTGCTCGGAGACATTAGAAAGTATAATTTATTTATTTATTTATTTATTAACAGCTACTTTAAAAATAAGGGTACATCCTGTCAGGGTTCTGTACCACAAACCTGAGGGTTTGTGGTTGTTGGATAAGTTCGGGCACCATTTCTCAGGGTTGTTGTTTCCCTGAGATTCTCCTTGGGGTTGCTGTTCCCCAAGGTAATAAGGGTTCCCCCAAGGTTGCTGTTCCCTGGGAGTTTCCCCTGGGTTGCTGTTCCCAGAGGTAATAAGGTTTTCAGTCTTCTCTTTGCCTTAAGTGTTACACACCAGAGGTAGAGACGACAAACTGAGTCCGCCGGTGCACATTTCCAAGGTTGTTTATTCTTCATTATCTCAGTCCTTTTTCAGCTCTGCCAAACACTTCCCTGGCAGGGTACCTTATCTTAGTTCTTTCTCAGCTCTGCAAGGTGTCTCCGCAGAGCAGGACACGCGGCAGACTGGGCGGATCAGAGAGCCCCGTACCTTATGTACAGTCCCCTTGACCCAACCACTGTCCGAGACGTATTTTTTATTTACAAAATTTTACCAATACCTATTACCTATACTAACATGTCAGTTCTACTCTAAACCAATCTCTAAAACCCAACTCAGCACAAGATGGGAGACGAGAACAAGAACAAAGAAGACAGGGGCCACTCCCCAATTCCTCCATCTTGTCTCTTCAGCCCCATATGCTAAGAATCCTAATTTCTATATTTATATTCTATAATAAACTATCCACTACTTATTTCAAATTCTTAAGATTTGTGATTCTTCCTGCATGTGAGTGTTCACTCCCACGGACAGAGATCAGAGGCAGTGTCCTCCTAAGACCTGTGTAGGTCTAACTGACCCCCCTGTACAGATCCCAGACCCCCATGTCCAGTCTCCAAACCCTCCTGGGTGGCCAGAGAGATGTTCTAGACTCCGACAATGGTCTAATAACATTTTTCTTTTTTTTTAAGCTACTCCAGGGGTGTTATGTCCCCAGAACGCCATGTTCGTACCCGGCTGTATTTCACCAGTGAGAGTCACGTCCACTCCCTGTTATCCACCCTTCGTTACGGTGCCTTATGTGATGTAAGTTTCTCAAAGCCCTGATACTTTGAGAGGAACCTGAATCTTCCTCTGACTGTATTAATTGAAACCTTAAGTGTCTTTGAAATTTATCACATTTTTTCAAACATTTGATTTTCTATTACTTATGCAGAAACATATTGCAAATTGAATGTTAACTGGCATGCTGCTTTCCATCAAAGTAATGCTGTGTTCCATTGGCTCTATGTGTTAGAATCACAAATAGATGTGGAAAGACCAGATACTATTTTTTTGGTGTCTGTTGTCACCAGTAATTCTTCCGACTTTTATTCTTAAGTTATGATTCAGACTTCTCTTGAATTTACTTTTGCACTGGCTTACTATTTTTGACCTTTGACATATGTCAAGATGTCTCTACCTAATTTCAAGACTGCTCATAGAGTACAATGTTCCTCCTGTACAGTGAATTTTCTTACTTTCCTATACTGTTATAGAATACTACAAAAGTGCTGCATTATTCTCCATCTGACAGTCTTTGACAGTGAAAAAGACAAGGTCTCCAGATTCAGAAATAACTTAAACTGAGCTCTTAGAGAAGATATATTCAGCACCAAAACCTATCTGCCCATAAGATGCAGCTTGACTTAAATACTACTTTCCAAATTGTTGTATTGACATACCTGCTTCTGGTAATGGATGACTAAACTCAGTAATGGCAAAAGCATTTATTAATTTCTGTGACATGCTACAACAGGTACACTCCAAGTTTAAGTCGGAGAAACTTTTAATTTTTCTTTAAGTTGGATTACTAACTTTTTTTCCTACAGCATGAAGAGATGACTATTCATTTAAGTAGTTTGGGATGTGACGGTTGTACCTCCTCTGTATACTAGAAAGCTTTGCTTACTCTGTTTGACTGATATCTCTGTTAGTGTGATATATAAAAACATTCTCCACAATATACTAACTGAAATGAATTTAATGCAAAATTAGCACCTCTCATCAGGAGAGTTGAAAACAATGCCTCTGCCTACATATCATCATTGGCAAAAAAACATTAAAGATGCACTGAAATAACATATGAAAAGTTCTGCTCTTCACTTTTCAGTAATTTGGTGAGCAATTTTAAGTCACTTGTGGAGGTCCATAATTGGTTTTTTCATTGTACCTCTGCATTTTCCTTATTTATGATGAGCTTTGCACTTCTGCTATGAAAATCTGTGTAAATCAAGAAAAGTGAAATCATCAGTCTTTTTAAAGAAAATTTTTTTTTCTGAGTTTTACTTGTTGATTTTTTTTCTCCATAAGGAATCAAAAGATGAACAATGGAAACGAGCAATGGATTACTTAAATGTGGTCAATGAACTCAATTACATGACACAGATTGTTATCATGCTTTATGAGGATCCTAACAAGGTATTTAAAATGGATAAATATTTTCAGAAATGAGTAATGCTGAGCTATGTATAAAAGTACAAACCTATTTAACTATTTTACTTCAGGAACTTTCCTCGGAAGAACGTTTTCATGTAGAGCTGCATTTCAGTCCAGGAGCTAAAGGCTGTGAGGAAGATAAAAATTTACCATCTGGATATGGATACAGACCTGCCTCCAGAGAGGTAATAATTATGCCTTTCTATAGAGCAAAACACAGGTATTCTGGATATGGGCATAGTTAAAATAAAAACTGTAAAACTGGTATGTAGAAAATACAAGTCTGATTTTTTTTTGGTAGAAAAATATGCAGTAAAAGAGTAGTCCCAGTGTTTTCCACTTTGAATGGGCACTGGGATGAAGGACACAGATAATTTGGATGTTCTAAGACTTTGCCAGAATTTTTACTGAAAATACAAAATACTCTAAGAAAAACCATATTTACATCAGAATGTCACATGAATATTATTCTGGAAACTGGAAGACATGTTCAAGAAAGTAGTTTGACATGTTTATGAATACAGATTGTTGAGGAAAGATTGATATTTTCCAAGATATGTGGTCAGGTGTGTGGAGTTATGACTGCTTTTTGAGAAAGGAATGAGAGCAAAGCTTGGCTGGAATTCTTCTAAATAAAAGAAGAAAGAAGAAACAGATTATTATCTAGATTATTAACGTCTAGAGCAGATTTTTCAGTAATATGTGATTTACATCTTGTATTTTTTAAATCAACATGTTTTATCTTTATGCAAAATATTTAAGAGACACTTCTGTCCACATGTTTGAAGGTGTGCAGACAAATTGAAAATAAATTATGTATTTTCTATAGAATGAAGGCTCGAAGAAAACCTCTCATAGAAATGATAGTGATGAGGAGGTACACGCTCCTAAAAGAGATGAAACGGATCGATCAGTAGTGATGTTCAAGCCAATGGTATCAGACCCAATTCACATACACAGAAAGTCACCCCTTCCAAGATCCAGGAAGATTGGTTCTGTTGAAGTAAGTGTTTGTGTTCCAGATAATTTCTGTCAAAGACGTTAACTGTTGCTTGCTTTTAAGAAAACAAAACCAAATATAATTCTGCTTTTGATACACGGAAGTAGCATGATACATCTCACAGGTTTGCCCTTACTCAGTGGGAAATCCTCCGTGGCAAATAATTTCTTTGAAGGGATTTTTTTTTAAATTATTACTATTCTGTGATAAAACTTACTTCCTTTTTTAAAAAGCCATTTCAGAAAAGTTGGTATTTGAAAATGAAGACTCTTTCAGTCTAAACCTATATCTACAAACTAACATACATTGCTTTTCTATTCATCCTTACAAGACAGCTACTACTGGGAATTGAGCAAACTTTCAGGGTGATTGTGCTGAAAGGGATCAGAGGGATTAGGGTGGTAGGAGAGGTGCAGGAGGTGAGATGTCTTCTGCTGCTGTATTTGCTTTCACGTGGAGTGAAAGTGACTCCACTTGTCAAGCTTTTGAAGGTAAGAAAGATAAAGTGGAAGCTTTTTTAATGTGATTTTATAATTTATGTTTCATGAATTCTGTAGGTAACATCTTGAACAATCTAGTTTGCTGTCTTGAAAGCCATGACATCTAGGTGTGCTTCACAGATACAGCTTAATGTCACAGAGGTGGGGGGATGCACAGCTGTATTGCTGATACCATTGGGATGGTTGAGTGGAAATTCAGATGGTGCATAGTGGCACTTCTGTGATATTAATGCTAGAAGCAGACTAACAGCTTCTTATTGCCTCATTTTCAGTTGCTTAAAACCATCAGAAATGAAGATTCACACCAAAAGCTTTTTCTTTCATGTTTGTGTTGGGAATGAGTTGTCTGTATGCAGTAAAAGTATTACAGATTTGGAAATCACTTGGTTATTGGCAGTATGGAGAGAAAAAGATGCATGAATCCCTTCTGTAAGGATATCTGTGTAACTTCACATGACTTCCATAAATTAACAGACATAATAAATGTTAATGTCTTACATTTTCTATTTCCAAGTTTTTTCATAAACAAATGCTCACAACATCAGTATTTTTGATTTTTAAAAGCTGTTTTTGCAATGATCATGCAAACTCCCCTCCTAGCTATGAGTTCACTTTTGCACAGTTTAATAGTCTATTACTTAAGACTTCCAACCATTTTTGTAAATTATATGGAAGTTAACTTTCACAAGATATCAGAAGCACAAATTGCCAAATTTTGCCTGTGCAGATAGTATATGTTAAAATGGAATGTGTTTCAGCACTCAGAGCTTGCTTATTTGCTGGAAGGAAATAGCTAATTTAAAGAAAACACACTATAAAACATTTTTTTCTTATAAGTAAAATGGGAAGTTTCATCTGGCCTACTGAAATCTGCAAAACTAGTGTTTGGAATATCTAACGCTATTTTAGAGCAACTTTAAAAAGTCACTGCAACTTAAACTGCAACTGCCTTGAACTTTTTTCCTTTTTTTTCTTTTTTTTTTCTTTTTTTTTTTTTTTCTTTTTAATTTTTTTTCCTTCTTTTTTTTTCTTTTTCTTTTTTTTCCCCTCTTGAAAGGCAATCCTGTTTTCACCTATGTCCATTAATTTGAAAGGACACTATCAGGTGTGAGATTATATGGAAGTTTTAATCTGGGTTATAGTCAGCAATATTTACAGAAGGAATGCAACTGTGACTGAGTCATGAAAAGAAAAAAAAGGCTGAGTTATTGTAGTAAAACAGCTCATTGACATTGGGAAGCAAACTCTGTATTACCAAGAATGTTAATTGCTAATGATATACAGTGATGGAGACTTGGGGGTGCTTAGCCTGACACTATCCTCCCTGACACTATCCCTCCCTTTATGCTCCTGATAAAGTGTCCAGCATAAGGTAATTTTTAGGACATTTTTAAGTTTAGAAAACTGCTACCAGACAATTTGGTGCTGCTACCAGACAATTTGGTGCTACTACCAGTGAATCAGCTGTAAAGTCCCAAAGGCAATTTTAAAATTCAGAAATAAGCTTTCAGATAAGCGTATAGACTAGAAATGAAAACTATTAAGTAATAAATAGGGAAGTTTAATGTACTTAGGAGGGGAAAAATTATTGACCAGTTTGTCAAGGGTAACAGAAGTTCTGTTTCCAACATGTGAAAAATTCTTAAAATTATGACTCAATTATTGATAACAAATGTTTTCTCTCATATCTAATATTAATCTACCAGAAATTTGATTGAAGTGTTGTAGTAAAAGACACAGTTGGATGAAGAGATAAAAGTGAAACTGATAACTTTGCAATATTGTATTATTACGCTTCTCTCTTCACTGTTTAATAGTTTTTAAGGTAGTATGTAGAAGGGTGCAAGCAGATTGGGTTTTTTTCTTTTCTGTTCATTTGGCTCTGTTGAATCTAACTTTGCATGCTTTGCTGTTTTTTGCCCCCTTTCTCACTTCCAGGAAGAGAGCCCCCTGAGTGTGTCTAGCCCAGAGTGTATTGGTACCTGGCTGCATTACACCAGTGGTGTGGGTACTGGGCGTCGAAGACGCAGATCAGGGGAACAAATCACTTCTTCCCCTGTCTCCCCTAAATCACTGGCTTTCACATCCAGTATTTTTGGCTCATGGCAACAGGTTTTTAAACTTTACTTCATTAAACATTTTATGCATTCCAAGCAACAACTGTCTTTAAGGACATCTAATCCCTTGTTATGGATTATGTTTCAAGCAATATCTTCCACTTCTTAAAATTACTTGACAAGAATGTTTGGGGGAAAAAGAGCAAGTGCATGTTTTTCCACTGAATGTGTTACACGCTTTCATAAACATTTGGTTTCTTTATAGGAATTGCAAATGTTACTACGGTAAAAAAGACTTAGCCTAATGAAAGAGAATTGCTTTGGTTTAGTTGTCCTTTAAGACTTTAAAACCAGCATTGCTTAATTTGGTGGTAGGTAAATTTAAAAAAAAATAATAATTGCAACCAATACCATTTAAAATAATTTATTTGGTACTTCATGTTGCTATTCAAAACTTGTTTTGCATATATCATATTTTCAGTGGCCTGGTATTAACTATTGCAGGGAAAAAACTCTAGCACTAATAATTCTTGCCATCTATATCCGGAGGTATCTGAAACTCCCAACACAGTACATCATCCATTGACTTGTACAATATTTTGAAGATTGTTCCTTGTAATGGGGGCTGAGGGAAAGCAGGGAAGAAAAAAAAAACAAACCAGTAAATGTTTTGGATGTACCAGTGAAGACCTAAAGCTATTCAGAATGTCAAGATATTGTTTACATGTAGGACAATGGATGGTGTTCTGTAACCATATCCTTTTTCTTTGAAATTTTTCATAATTTATTGTAGACAATTCTGAAATTATTTACATTGGAAAAGTTTATATCAGCAAAGGCTGTGAGCATCTGAAAATTATACTGATTGAGCCTGTGCATGGTCAGTGATCGTATGGTGTCCTCAATAGCTTGTCTGTCTTTCCTTCCCTCCCCTCCTTTTTTCAATACAGGCGCAGTTTAGGAAAGTGCATTTGGTAAAATGAAATAAAATGTCTCAAATGTTTGTTCTCATATCAGTCTTGGTCTGTGTACTTTCTCATTCTGAATGCTTGCTTTGCACCACTTCATTGCAAGGAACTCATATGTGAAATGGACTCCTTTCACAAGGGGATATTGCATGATCTCTCATGTTTCCTTTACATATTTTTACTAACACTTATCATACAGCTTATTAACACCTGTCTGTCTGAAACAGGCTGCTGTATCAAGTTAAATGGATGTTTCATGCTGCTGTTCTATTTTCCCTTATTTTTCTGTTTCTTACATCCAGGTCCTATCAGAAAGCAATAGTAACTTACGAACACCAAGAACTATTCTGGAACAAAAACAGAGTGGTTTAGGTATGTGCCTAATGTTGACATTTTGTTTGATGTTTTCAGCTTTTCATCTGCCTGCTGTTCTCTATAGCTGTATATTCTTTGAATAGCTTTTTTGTTAACAGGACCCAGTAGGACTTGTTATCAATAAGATTATGGTGAGTGTCTGACTATGGACTGGACAATTTTTTTGCAGCAAAATTTTTAAATAAGTTAAATAACTGAAAAGAGAAAATTGTTTGAGACTCTTTGTGCTACTGATTTTGTACTGCTCACAACAGGTACACAGGATTGTTTTTAACATAAAACAGATTTTTAAGATAATGTAGTTTCTGACTGATTTTGCAGTAATATTTTGGATTAAAATGACCTGCTCTGGAAACAGTTAAAACACTTTTCTTGAAAATTTCTGTTTCCTACTGTGGGCAATTGATAAAAGTGAAGATGTTTTTCTGAGGGGAGGGGGAAGGGGAACAAACAGGAAGTTTCTTGATAGTATCAAGGGTTTTGTACCTATTCCTCTCCTAAAATTAATTTCTTCTTTTCAGCATTAGAATGAATCATGCTATAATTCAAATTCTTTCAAATTCTCTTAATTCAAGTGGTGCTTTTCTATTGCTTTATTAAAACAGGCACACGTATGTCTCACAAGCAAAAAAATGAAATCGTGCACTACTGTAAATCAACGTTGCTTTTGTTTTCTGTGTGTCTTTTCGTGGGAATTATTAAGTATTAAAAATGCATCACCTATATGCATAAACTTAGAAGTAGCTTTTCCGTTATTTGCAAAGATATGCGGTTTTTGTATGTCTAATCTTTCTGTGATACTTTTCTTCCCATTATATTTTTCCCATAGTAAAATGCATACATCAGGTGCTTTTGTTTACTGAAGTCCTGGTTTTTATTATGTGCTTGCTAAAGTTAAATGAATATTCTTTTGTGTGTCACAATATGGCTTGTGGAAGTTGATCTATTTTCATGTAGATTAAGATACTACATTTGGTGTGAAAGGCTTTTGCCACAGACCAGGCACCAATTTATTTTGGCTGTGATTGGTCACATGTGCTAGTAATGTTTCCCCTCACTGGACTCTCATAAATAATGAAAGGAAGTATCGCTGGTTTTTAAAAAAATCTGCTGCTACTTATCTGAAATGTAAAAGATAAGTTCTGAGTGAAATCACTTCTCCTTTCAACTAGTAGTAAAATGTAAAGGGAAAAAAAATGCAAATTTTTTTCCCATTTTGTTTCATTATTGTATGTAAATTTCATTAATGGTTGATGATTACAAAAGTTATTTTTCTGTTTTTGTCTGTGGCTTTCAGTGGTTTGTTTAAACTCCCATTCTAGTGGCAGGAATGCATGAGTTGTAACAAAGTACTGTCACTTTCATGGAGCTGTGCTAAAGTCTTCTCAGGAAAGGAAGTCAAGTTAAACTTGATGAAACTTTCAGGTATTTTCAGTTTGCAATATTGTCAGTAATGGTAGCTGAAATCCGAACACAGTATTTCCAATTTGTTTCAGATTTCATTGTGGTTAGAAGTATTTCCACATACTAAGTCTGTGGAACTGCATGAGTACTTCATGGCAGCCTGTCATCTCAAGGGTTGATTTGGATGAAAGCAATGAGCAGTATTTTTCCAGTTTATATTTGTTTCAGGAATTCAGGTTTTCAAAGACACAACTTTCACATCATCCTCATCATCAATCATTATCATCGTCATCATCATCTTCATTTTGTTTTGTTGTTTTGTTTATGTTTACATTGATGCTAACTGGTAACTTTTTTTTACAAAAAGTGAAAACAGGACAAGAACTCACTTTATTAAAGCCAGTCCTCTCTTTGCACATATAGCAGAGTGTGCTGTTTCATGAGTAGAAGCACAATAAATTATGATAGTTTCAGCCTACAAGTCCCACTCTGACATTACAAGCATATTGTGAACGTGTCCAAGGCACTGCCAAAAGCTGCCTTTTGTGTGGTAAGAGCCATGTGCTTGCATGCTGCATGCATCCCCAATGTGAATGGACGAACACCTGGTTGTTGTATGTATTTTCTCTAACTCCCATCAGGGTCTCACTGTGCGGGCCTGTTTAGCACCTCAGTGCTCGGGGGTTCTTCAAGTGCACCTAACCTACAGGATTATGCTCGTACGCATCGTAAAAAGCTGACTTCTTCTGGCTTCATAGATGGTATGTGCACACTCTCGCACATGCACGCACAACCCATGTGCCACATTGAACTTCTAAAGATTTTACTGGAATCCTAGAATCTTTGGCCTTAGTATTAATTTTATGAGTTTCTATTGCTTCCTTATTGCCCGTAGCTTGCTTGTGTTTAACTTAATAGTGTAGTTAATTTTTGTTTTCTTGAATTGAACACCGGATCACAGACTTGTAATGTGCGCCAGGAGATTCCAGCAAGTGCATTTTTTAAGTCAACTGAAAGTTTTATTTTTAAATTCTTTAATAATTTTAAACTTTGGTTTTTGTCACTGCTAATTGATCTTGAAATTAAATAAATTATTGGGAGCATATACAAGGAATGAAATTATAAAGTAATAAGTTAAATACTGATGGTGAAAGTTTTAGGATTCCTGATTTTTTTTTTGGTGGGGTTTGGATTACAAAGGAGCAGGAGATTCTCAGTTATGGATAATGTGGCATAGAGAAGAAACTCTCTCACTAGATTTCAGAATGTAAAGATACCAAAGCACACCTTTACAACTCTGAGGTGAAACAGTATTCATGCTGTTTTCCCCCCCACTTCACTTCTCAGTGTTTGAGTCTAACCTGAATAACCTTGTATGCCAGAATCACCAGCTCATTCTGCTTGTTTTCATACACTTCATTACACGTCTTGTAGTTACCAACAATCCAAATTTTCTTCTTTTTAACATCTACATAGATTTTAGCCCTTTTCCTTGGTCCCTTCTGCATGCCACTCACTTCTAATACTTTCTCATCTTTTCTTTTTTCCTTTCTTCTTCCTTTTCTATTTTAAAATCTCCCTCTTTTGGTAGCTGTTACAAATTTCAGGTACCTGTTTTTCTCTTTCTCAGACACCACACGCGGTTCTGCTGTTAAAAGGTTTTCTATCTCATTTGCTCGACACCCAACCAATGGTACGTTTTGCTTTTATTTTAAAAACAAAATCGAAAACAAAAGGTTCCTTGCTTCATCCCTTTTATTTTTATTTCAAATACGGGGTGTACAGTATCATCCAGCCGTCTGTCGTTCCTAACTTCAAGCACAATTCCAAATATATTTGTAATCATTAGATATCCTAAATCCTTTCTTTACCATTCATTAGTATAAATACAACATAAAAATCCATTACTTAGAAAAATGTGCGGAAAAAAAAACTAAGTGCTACTGTTAATCATGATCTCTCTAATAAATTATTCTCCAGAAGTTCTTGTGTGATCAGACTGTATTGTACAAGATACAGACAATGAAATCTGATCTTATTAGAGACACACTTCTTGATAGCTGCTGCTTCTTTGTCTTTCTCCTGCTGAGCTGATTTTCTGAGCCTGCCCATTCTAAAATAAATCACTGAATTTACAGCTGGAGTTTATGACTATCTTCTTGAAGTGATGCTAAATTACAAAAACTAAAGCAGAAGCTTTGGTTCTGTTCCTGCTGAATTGCAACATTTTTATAGGACAAAAATTTATTTTACCTTATACTTCTCTATTCATCAGATGTGCAAATTACTTAAATATTGCACTAAAAATCACAGCAAGAGAGCTGTGACTTCTTGAGCAGCATTGACCTCTTGAGCTTCAAGAGTGAGAGTTAACTGTCTTCAGTTTACAAAAATTCTCATTTAACACACAGGACAGAAGTATGTCTTTTTCTTCCTCAGCAAAATATTTTGTGCCTCCCTTTCTGCATGATTGGTTAGGCTGCAGATATATCCTGTTCATGAAAGTAGACTCAGTCTTCAGGACCCTCTAGACTTTTCCAGATTTCTTAACTGCAGTTTTAAAATGTCCATGATTGCTGGCTTAGTTCAGTGACAGTAATATTGAAATTGCAGTGGAAATCATCAGTATTTTCATGTTAGATTCAAAATATTTTTGATTAGAAAGAGATTTAAAAAAAAAGACTTGAGTTTTTGTTTAACTTGGCTTAGAAGAGGAGAAGTATTTTGTTACACTCATTTTAAATCCGTAGTGACTTTTTTGCTCTGCAGTGCTTCTTGAAGGAAAACTATAGTAAGGCTAAATTTATATCATTAAGACTGTGTTTGATCTAAAAGGCCAAATGTCATATCTCAAATAGAAAAGTCAGAAGTCCATTTTTTATGTTGCAACTCAAACCAAACACTATTCCCTAAACATACAAGGTCAGACAGTAAGAACTGTATCTGAGAATCTGTGGCTAATAATAGGATTACTTTCTGTTCCATTTAGTCATATTTTGTGACTCCATTCATTTTAAAAAGGATCTAAATAACTTTTATTGATCACATTGATTTTTCTGATTCATTTAATGCAGCGGTTTTACCACACATCTTTGACAAGAATAATGCATGCAGTATGAGCTCCTACGAACCCTAAGTATATTGCAGGTTTCCAGGGGTTCTCTACTAACATAACACCATATTGATGTTGTTTTGTCTGTCCTCTGGACTATCATTTTAATTCTCCTTGTCCCTTTCACTCTGTTTTTTTCTTACTTTTATGTTGTTATCACACCCTCTTAACTCATTTCAGACTACCCCCCCCATCTTTAGTTCAAGGAACATGGTGAAACAAGTATCATCTGAAAGTGCTATACCTTATTTTCTGGGCCTCTGCAGAACACCCACACCTCTTTAGGTGCTGGTCCATTTCCTCTGTGGAATTTCTAGGCTCCAGTGGTATGTCTCTACAGCTTTTGAATCTTAAGATAAGCAGGGTGGCTTTTTGAGATGCGTTAACCCTTTCATTGCCTTTTGATGCTTTAAGAATAAATACAGCCAAAAAGCAAAGATGTTTAGTGTACAGGAAACTGCCTTCTTAAAGGGATACTGTCGGGCTTCTTCATCGTAAAATTTCAAATTTATTTCTTATAACATCATAAAATATTTATCAGAAAACATTAAAACACTACACATAGATTTCCAAATTATATTTTAAGCCATATCTGTTAAACATAAACATGCTACAACAATCTGCTGGGATATAACTACCTGACAGTAGAATCGTCAAATCTCAACAAAAAAATTTGGAGAGGAAATTGCTAAAACAACAAAATTTTACTTCTTCCTTTTTTTCGTTTAAAGGGCATGAGTGCATTTTGGAATTATTTTCTGATTCTCTATAACATGCACTATAACAATAATAGTTACTAAAAAATTAACCTGACATTGTCCCACTTCATTAATTGCAAAATCAAATAAATTAATTCTCATTGAAGTGATAGTGACTCTTCTGTCAGGGTAAAAAGAAATCTTACATATTACTGTAAGGCAACGAAAGGGTTTGCGCTTTACATGCATGCATATAGTTATTTAGGATATTAATTTGTATGGCAAGCATCTTAGTGCTTACACTGAAGATTAGCTACTGACTTTATAGGAGAGCAGAAATTAATAGTATGGTGGTGATTCTTTTGTACACAAAAGTCAAATTGTCATGAAATGCAACATTTTGTTTATAATTTAGGTGAAATTGATATAAGTACACCTCAGTTGGTTGAATATTTGTAGCAATGGTCCCCAAAATTTGAATATGGCCAAGGTGGATCTAAATATAAGTATAGACATTTGGGGGTTGAAATCTTGTTGAATTTCTTCTTTATGCAAAGTACTGATGGGGAGTGAATGGGCAACATTGGATATCACAGGAATATTGTTGCTTATTATTTTATGGGAAAGAACAGTTCACCATCATAATGTTATCTCTAATAAATGTACCTTGAACTGAAATTCTAAACATTATTTCATTCACTATTGCTTCTTCATTTAATTGTCTTAGAAGAAATTTACAGTATTGAATTGCAAAGTTGTAATGTTACAGCTGTATGTTCAAACACTAATGGACACATTTTCTCTTCTGAAATGCAACTGGATGAAAAGCTGTTTATTGAGTTACCAAACTTGAATTGCTTTAGGAGACTGCAAATTTTTTTTAGCCAAGATGTTTAAATGCTTTTTAGTCTGTTAGTAATATGGATATGCATGTTTAGTGTATGATCAATACTAACACAGAAAAGCAAAGTCCAATAAATTTTTAGATTTTTTGGGTTGCCTTACTTACCTGTTCTAATATATGAAACTTCTAGTTTTTTCAATACTGTTTTTAAATGCATAAAGGTAGGTATGTATCTGTCTCAAGGTATAAAAATGCTAACAGTGGTTTTCCTTTGATATTAACTGCAGTTAACAGTTTGTTTTTACAGAATACTGAAGATGATAGAACATGAATTCTGCAAATTTATTTCTGGGAAGATACAGCATTTTTGGCTCTTGTCTGCTAACAAGATAGCTATCCTACTTTCTTGCATGAATGAGTTACCTATTTAGTCTTGTACCAGATATCAGAATGAGTAGGACAAATACTACCTTTTTTTTTTTTTTTTTTTTAATGATCTGTTAAGTTTGTCTTAAAGGGAAATTCCTTTCCTGAACTGATTTGGGAGTAGAGCACAGTTCTCATGTTTGAACAATTCATGTGTACACATGTACTTCATGTGTACCCGAGTTGTAGCCATGGTATGCTACACAGTATCTTTCGCTGTAACATTGGCTCATCTTGTTCCAGCTCCTGTAGTATTTAATTTCCACGATTTCAAGAGACTTATGTCTGCACATGCTAATGTAAACTAAGCAGTTTTTATCATGCATTAATGCAGTACCTTAAATCCCGTCTTATGTTTGGAAATCTCTTTTTTTTTTTTTTTCTTTTAGGTTTTGAACTATATTCCATGGTGCCTTCTATTTGCCCTTTGGAAACTCTACACAATTCCTTGTCTCTGAAGCAGGTGGATGAATTTCTTGCTTCTGTTGCTGCTCCATCGAGGGAAAATCTACAGGAGACATGTACTGATTATAGTTTGTAATTGTATTCATTTTAAATTCTTAACTATTGGCTAGTTAATCTCTGCAGTGTTTTGCAACTAACAAGTAAATTAAGGATACTGCTTTTGAAGAAAATGAAAACGTACATAAACCATAATTTTACATTTTGCACTATCCTTTTGTGGATATGGACACTTATAATTCATTGAAGTAGTGTCTGTTGGCTGAGGTAGTCAATTAAGGATTTAATGAAATCATAGTTAGTTTATTTCCTTTATTATTACATTGACTTCTCTGTACTGTCCCACTCAGCTGAATTACAGGTAGTGCTTTTCAGGGAGCATGCAGTATTCTTAACTTTATACTGTGCAGTTGTACTGGCAGAACCTCAGCAGAATAGTGTCGCATTTACATTTAAAACTTCATTATTTCCTGTTTCTTTCAGTATTACTTGAGGTTTCACCTGTAAAGTGCTTTGCAGTTACTTAGCTTTTTTGCAGTTTATGCTGCATGTTTAAAGTTTAGGTGATATTGATAGGAAATACAGCTGAATTCCATTCATGTACATGTGTCTGGGGAAATGATTCCCATTGTGATTCTACTACTGTATCTTTGGAAATGGTTTCAGTTAGGTCAGATTTAACACATATTAGGATGCTTGTAAATAATGTTTCAGGTGATTGAAAATCATTTTTCCTAAGGAAGTGTCTAAAGACTCAAGCTTTGGTCAGGCAACTTATACTTGCAAGTACTGATACAACAATATTCTACCTGTTTGGACCTCTCCCGTTTTGCTGCTACAAGATTTTTCCTTTTTTCCCTCCATTATTTTATGCAGTTTAGATTTTAATCAGCAGCTTATTTGATAGGGTAGGCCTCCTATACTTGAAAAGGAATATAAGCAGTTAAAAAAGTTGATGTTACTGGAAAAGAGCTCAGAGAGGCTTAGAAGTATGTGAAAATTCTCAGCTAATTAAAATGTCTTTTTATACAAGTTAGGAAGTTTGTGTATCTTCAGAATAGTTCAGAATTGAGAGTATTCAAGATGAAGAAACACAAAATGTGTCATACTCCTAGCGTATGTTTGTCACCTTTGTACCAAGGAGTGGCTGGAAAATAGACCTGACACAATTAAAGTCATAGATGTTTCGTTCTCCTGTTTTCCTGTACTATTTGGAGGTTGTCTAGAGATTAATGAATTGTGTGCGCTTTTCATAAATGTGTTAGACTTAAAGCCTATTCAGGTGCCATCTTCATAACCCATGAAACAGCACTAATGCTTTTGCCAATCTTCTGGCAAGGAACATGCTACTGAAACTCTGCCTTAACAGCATGAACTTATTGTGTTGCTTTCTCTGGTAAAGAAGAGATTTTAGGGCTTGTCTTTCACGTTGTGAAGTTTTAACACTAGAGTGAAAAATTGGTACCTGAGCAGTTCGTTGTATAAATGGGGTATCTATTTTGCTGGATGAATGAATACACAGTCCTGTGGCTACAGTTTTTGACATCTGGTTTGGGTGAGAGTATTTTTATAATTATTGATTCTTTTTTTTCCCCACCATTTCAGCTTCTCCAACTTACATGATGCCTCTTTCAGGTAGAAAAGTTCCTTTAAATACATTTACCCCTGCAAAAATTCAACCAACGCCACTTGAAACTTTGCCTGAAAGGCTAGCAGTAGAGAAACTAACCTTATGTAAGTAAATTTTTTCGAAGGCGGAATAACTAACTTTTGATTATTTCCAGCAGTATAATTCTTCCTTACATATAACATGACTTCTGGGCATGCTGTTTCTTAACATTCCTCTTATAAGCAGGATCATTTTGTGGGTCTGTGAAACTAAGTAGCATTGCTTTTAAAGCAAATACCTTTAACAGTAAAACTGTGTTAATAGTTATTTTCTCTTATCCTCTGAAATGTTTCATTTTCTATGTCCTGAAGTTCATGACCTTTTGCTTTGAAGTATGATAGCTATCTCCAAGACAAAGTATATTTATTTATTTAAATGACTGAATTTCTAAGATGTTTTCTGAACCCCTAACATATAGCTCTGTGACTCTGTTCTAACTAAAGCTGCCTGTAACATGAGGATTCATTCAATCACTAATATGTTCAGTCTGAACTGTTGGCCAGCTGCACTGTCTGCTTTTGAATGCTTTTGAATAGAAACCAAATTTCACTTGGATTTCTGATTTCATGAAATAGTGTAGCTTATTTGTTTCTGTGCTAGATTACAAGCATTTTTCTTGCCTTTGTTGCTTTTTAGCATGGATATTAAGTGTAAAAACTAATACTTCTTTTCTCTCAATCTGTATAGCTACCCTTGGATGTCCTGGTAATGTATCTAATATTAAACCATCTCTTGAAGAGGCCTCACAAGATGCAGAACTTTGTGATGAAACTCTTTCTGAGAAAAAATGATCAGTCAAAACTGAAAACAACTTCTTAAATGGTTCTTTAGTGTGCATTCAGGCAAATTACTGAGCTGTCAAAAGCCATTCATGTCTGCATCTGCAATTCATAGTGCACTTAAGAATCTTTATACATGGTTAATTAGCGTGCGCAGTATTTAGGTCAAGTGTCTTTTCTCGTTTTCTAAAACATTTCAGGAAATATACTTACCATTTTGATGAACCGCACACCTTTTAATGGAAAAGCTGCACATGAATCTTTTCTTTGTCTTCAAATATCTACTGTAAAACTGTTCAAAAAGAAAATGATATGTGTTACAGTTGCTCTGTTGATGTCACTGTCATGAAAGCATTGTCTGTTGTCATCATAAACTTCTATTTTCAGGAGTTTATAATCTCCCGTCTGAATTTCTTGTGTGTGCTGAAATGTAACATGCATCTTGACTTTTTTTAATTTAACTACATTTCCAAAGAGATCTCTTTTCTCTGGTTTGGAGATAAGCAGATATTTTTTGCATTTTAATAATTTTATATCATAAATGCTGCAATAATTAGGCATGATGGAGTGTGTTCATGTATCAGCACTTTTGACTACATTTTTTTTTTTCCTGTTTACATCAGACCTGTAACATTCAAACCTACCTTCTCTTTTATTGTTAAGTACACATTTGTTTACAGGTACACGTATATCATCCAGCAGTTTTATATGTTTTTATCAAAACCTTCTTTTGCTTACTAAAAAAGACAGTTTTATTTTCCTTGCCATATGTTTCTAGAAAAAGGTGATATTTAAAAGTAGGTTTTGTAGAAGGCAAAATAGTTACAGCTGGTCTGCTACCAGGTTTATTCTAAAAATTGTAAATATTCCATCTATGTTTTATTATCATCCTTTCACCATACAGAGAGACTGTGGACTACCAGAACTCAGTGCATAGTGCTCCAAAATACTCAGGATTCATCATGGCCTGGGGATTTTCATACCTTCCTCCTTCAAATCTAGGTAGTTGACAGCAGCTCTCAAACCACACCCCCCCAAAGCCCCCCAAAATCCCACACAAACCAACAAAAAAATCCCAACAAAAAATGACCCCAAACCATCCCCCCCCACAAAACCTCAAACCACCCAAAAAACACAGAAAAAACCCACAAAACAAATACAAAAAAAGGAAAAAAAATATAATATCTGTAAAAAGCATTTCTAAATTGGTGGAACATGCAGTTATAGTGTTATTTAGAATAATTATCCAGTCTAAGCAATTGTTGTAATTTTTTTCTGTGGCATGAAAAATTACTGCTTCGTAAGTATCCCAAATGTATGAAAATACAGACCACTTTAAGTTCAAGTGGCTGAATAGTAAGAATGGACTTCATAACTACAAGTTAGGTAATTCTTTTCACATTTAAGCTGCAGAAGACATAGCTTATAAGTAAAATGTTTAAGTAGGGCTCTTGTCTCCAGAGCCGGTGCAACTATAGTTATATTCACTCGTCACAGGGTCTTTTTTCAGTGTTTACCATATATGAAATGGCTTCAGAAGACAATTTCTAACAATGCTGGTTAAATACCAAAAATATGAAGGGTGTCACAGCTATATACTTCAAGCATTTCATTTTCTGTAGTGTAATTGTGTTACTGACAATGTTGGTCTTGCATAAAACTGAATGTACACTTGTTTACCATTTAAAAAAAAACCTAAAAATTTAAGTGTACGTATCATTCCAGTCAACCAAAGCTGTGGCATAACTTTTTTTATGTGCTCCTAAATAAAATCAAGGTCACTGGCAACTTCTCTCTATTGTGTTTTCTTTTAAAAGCACTGTGAAGTATAGTGAGTAGCTGACAAAATAATCTTAGTGGAAAACAATTTTGCATGTAAGTCATTAATTTACAAATAAGCCGAAACTATTCCTGGTGGTAAGGATGTGGCATAAAAGAAATTACAGTATCATTTTTTTACTGGAATCACTCTTCAAAAAGTTAAGTGGCAGTCACACATTCTGCAGGGTTTTGTCATGTTCCAGAATGGTAACATCAAATACAGGACCACTGTGCGTGCTCTTCTACGTGCTGTTGAGACTGACAATAGGGACACCATGTGGACTCACAGATTTGAACCTATTCTTAATTCTTTATACAATACCACTCTCTCTCACATTAAACTTTTTGAACTATACATCCTATTTCAACCAGGTTTGACAGAGGTCAAAGAATATGGTTACACAAAATCAGTGGTCAAAATACGACTGTGACTCCCAAAATATTATCACCCTGCAATATAGTTTAAGTAATTATTTAGCTTAGCATTTCTTCCAAAATTTCTTCCATCATTACAAAACAGATCAAACCATAAAAATGTGTGTGAAAACTCCTAAAATCAATTTAAATCCTGTTTTATGTTTCTTTATTATAATAGATTTCAATTATGTAATTATTCAAGCACACAGAAGCTGTTAAGGGAAAGCAGATATGCTTCCAAAGTTTACTTTTGTAGAAATTCATATAAACAAGCCTAGGGAGCTATGCATACAAGAAATAGTTATACATATTATTACATAATAATGTATTTTAACAAATGATCATTGAACAACAGTATCAAAAACAGTTCAAAGGATAGTAGCTCAAGAGATGTAACAGATTTTTAGAAGCCATTTCAATGCAATAGACAAGTGGAAAAATGAAGGGATTTAAGACTACTTACTGTTATTGACACAGACAGAAGCATAATCTTTATTTTTCCTGCATTTTTTGTAATCAATTTACAGCAATTGTATTTTTGACAGTTCCATAAGTAACCTGCTGAAGAAAAAAATACCAAAAACTTTTCCAAAAAGTCAATTCTGCGAGAAGCAGTGTAATAAAATAAGTGTATTTTCTAGTAGTAGCTCATATTTCTTTTATTTTTCTTTCCAAATAATGGTTTTCATTTTGCTTGTTTTTGTGAGGAGGACAAATTTCATTGAGTATTCTTAAATGCTAATTTTTTTATTCCCTCACTCAGCTTTAAAAACCACCATCTTGTGCTCCAAAATACAGAAACGGGCTTAGCACCAACGCAGTCCAGAGTGTCTTACTGTGAAAAACAGATGTTGAATAAAAAAAATAGACCAAATATTTTATCTATAAAAAGAACAATGTGTGAGTGGCCTCAAACGTGGTCCTAGGAGGAGGAGAATGCACTAAATACAGAGACCATATCATAAAAGGTAGAAGTTAGTGTAGAAAAGACCTTTCAGGAAGCTTAAATTCTGCATTCATAAAAAAACAGTTCTAAAGTGGACTTCCTTTAAAAAAATAAGAATAGACTGGATTAAAAAGCTGTCACTGTGCTACACAATGTATGAATGTAGTATATTAAAATAGACTTCTAATCCAGAATTCTGAAAACTAGAATTTACAGATCTCCATCCTGTTCAGTCAAAGAGATGACAAGGCAAAACAAGGCAATTGGGTGACGTGCATTTTGCAACAGATCCAAACTATTTCTAATATAATGGCAGAATCTTTGCTTCCAATAAAGCTTGTTTAGTCTGGGTGTACCTGTCTTACTAAATTTCCTATTGCACCTCTCCAGAAGAAGGAATAACTGCTCCTTTATTTAATAAGATTATTACTTGTTGTATACTAATACAAGTACTAAACCCATGTGAATCTTTTAAAATCTGAGTGTAAGTCTATTCAGACTTCCTGTCCTATTTGCTGTCAGAATCTTGATAGCTTTTTAATTTCTCTTTTGGGTGATGACTGGGAATATATATAGACTTAAAATATTATATATAAAACTTCCTTAAATTATTTTAAAGGGGTAGTTTGGAAAGTATTTTGAACCATTTATGAATTTAAGTCTGTAGACATTTTTAAAGAGCACTTGCACAGAACATGTGCAGTTACAAATACTGAAAAATAGAAAGGAAAACAAAGGATAAAATCCAACCAAGAGAATTCAAAAGACTGAAATGACATAGTATTTGAAATAGAATGGAATGGAAAAAGCAAAAACCTGGAGGCTCCGGCCTTCTTTAGCTTCTATATTAGTTACAAGTAAGTGAACATGGACTAAAACTGTGTGCAGTTCTGGGCCACAAAAATGAAGAACAATGCTAAGACACCTGAATACATCCAGAAGAAGACAACCAACTAGGTAGAAGGGCTGGAAGGCCTTTTCTGAAAGGAGTGGCGAGGTTTGGAGAGAGGCTGAGGGGCAACATCGCTGCTGTGTTCAGCTCCCAGAGGAGGGGAAGTGGAGAAGGAGGTGCTGAGCTCTTCTCCCTGCAATACAGCAACCGTGTTGGAATGGTTCAAAGCTGCATCAGGGGAGTACTGGACATTAGGAACCTTTTTTTTTTTTTCTGAGAGGGTGGTGAAACCCTGGCCCAGGCTTTATTGAGAGGTGGTTGATACCCTGAGCTTATTGGTGCCTTGAAAACAGGCATCTGGATAACGGCTTTAAATTTGGTCAGCTGTGAAGTGGACAGGCAGTTAAACTAGATGATCACTGTAGGTACCTTCAAACTGTTCTATTCTGTTCTATTCTAATTGCCATATATTTTAACTTCAGCACAGCTTATGCATTCAATCCAACAGCAGTAAGGTTAAACAAGGATCACAGAACACACAGTAACTCAGGACTGTGGTCCAATATCTTGGTCAAATCAGGGTCATCTGTGGGACCAAACCATGTCACTTAATCCAGCCTGGGCCTGGCAGCCTTGAAGCCTGTGAGCAACCAGGTACACTCATAGATAAGTCTTCATCACTTCTCTTGCTCCTTAACAATGTACAGTTTGATTTTGATAAACTTACGTTCCATTAACAGACCCACAGCAACATTGACAAGTATTTTCTGTTGCCACTTCCTATACATGAGCACACTAACTGCAGATTTTGTTAAAGACTGGTCCAAAACTTCCCTTTCCCAGTAACTTTTAGATCTCATGGTATAGGACAGAGTGTGTCTTTTCATGTTGAGTAGTTCTCTTTATTGCTTCCAGTTGCTCTGAATCAGAGCTGGTGCAAACTGAAGATCTGCAAAATGCGCAAAGCTCTAAACCCACAACTTTTTTCATATCCTTTTCCTGTGTTTGTGTCAATGGGACAAAATTCAGCCATGCTTAAATAGCTGTTATACCAGCTGAAATCAGGTTAATTAGGCAAAAAACTCAATTTGGCCCAATAGGTAAATCAAGGAATGCTTTTCACACTTATTAAGCTTATTTTTAAAAAATCATTATATTAAAAAAATAAGACGGTATTTTAATAAATGATGTGCTTAAGAAATTTAATTTAGGTTTTAAGTAAACTTTCACTGTATTCACTGCTCTGCTAAGTTTTTAACTTAGCCAGAGTAGTTTAAGAAATGACTAAACTTTTGAATTTGGATGGCAAAAGTTGCAAGTTATATGGCAATATGTAATATTTCTTTCTTTGTCTTTTAATATAAAAATATTCTTTGTTTTTCCCCAGCCCCCAATATAACATTATTCTGCCACATCAGCCATACCCTCCTCAGAGCTGCTTTTCTCTTCCGTTTCCCCTGCCAGATTAGTACCGTGGTTTTTATCCTGAACGTGGTTCTGGATTTCCAGCAAAAATCAGATTTTCAAAATAGTGGTGACATCCCTTCAAAAGGGAAAGTGAGTATTTAATAAAAATGTTTGTCTCATTAGGCTTTGGAATTAAATCCAAATGTACAGAGAGCCAAAGAATGAGTGAATTTTCTATAAATAGCTCAGCTTTCAGCTGTTTAATTTAATAACTTCACTAATGCTTAAAATACCACAGCAGTTTCCAATGTATAAATACGGAATACAGGAATAGCAAGAAAAATAAGCCTTTTGATAATAGCACTCTAAGGATAATAAGTCAGGAAGAGCCTGAAGAGAAGAATAAAAATTGAGCAGTTTTCTATGTATTTTATCTTTAATTTTGTGTTTG
Organism: Prinia subflava; assembly: GCF_021018805.1. Classification (NCBI taxonomy): domain Eukaryota; kingdom Metazoa; phylum Chordata; class Aves; order Passeriformes; family Cisticolidae; genus Prinia; species Prinia subflava. Next base: position 43,739,520 of record NC_086283.1, on the reverse strand, counting down.
CTTACAAATTGTCCTGTATTGTCATTTTAATTGACTGTCCTTGATGTGGGAAGCTACTGATGAGCATAGAAACTCTAAGATTTTGGTATTTCATGTTCTGGCCAGGATGATACAGAGAAAATGGCTTATAATGGTCCCTCTGTTGCAGTAGGGCGAAAAAGTGTTAATCAGATCTTATGTAGGAAAACAATGCCCAAGTTGTCTAAATTATCTTCATTTTCCATGTAAAACATTGGATGCTTTGATAAACATTGCAAAAAAGCAATGAAATACAGTAGTTTATCTTGGGAAAACCTTAACAGCATGATTGCATTGAAAATGCAAAATTTTGAAAATTATGGGGATTTAGGAAACTGTTGGTTCATTTTCAAATATTTGGTTTGGAATTTGAATACTAGCTTTAGGAGAAGACTTCAGGATCTTCCTTCCTTTTGGTGCCTAGAAATTTAGAAGTTTTGCACCATGTTAATTCTGTCAGTGTGATAAATGTTTATAAATTTTACAGTTAATTAATACTAAAATATCTGGAGAGAGGAGGGGAACACATGATGGGACAGGACTGCTAATCTGTAAAACACATTTTCTTTTAAACAGTTATGTAGACAGAACACATTATAATCACCTCCAAGCACCTGTTGTCTTCTAAAGTCAATCACTACTACTGCCTGCCCCCTCCTTGTTGGAGCTCCATTCCAGAGTCTGACTGAAAACTCAGTTGACAGCAAAAGCAGGAAGTTGTTGGGAGGAAGTTTGTTGGGAGAAAGTTGTGATATATTAACATACAAGATCTTACAGCCTCATTTGTACCTCGGAACAACATAGGAAAATAGGATTTCCCACTCAGGCCAGTATTGCAGGTGTCAACATAAACCAAAGGAGTTTGTGTATGTAACCGAAATGGAGCATTGTAATGCCCCTGAATTACACTCCAGGTTCCTTTTTTTAGATTGCTGCTTGACCAGATACATTCCCCATGTTTGGTGCTAAATTTACTAATTTAGTTCTTCAGAGCACTTTTGTGATCTTGCAAACCTTATGACTCTTGAGGACTTGCAGAGCCTGTAATTATAATTCCTTACAAAAACTTTGGGTTTTATTTCTCTGTTGTTCAAGCTGAGAATTTCCAAGAAACACAAGTTCCAGGAGCATCTGGGTGCACAATGGTTAGTCTGGGTGCATATGGAATGCTGACATCCCTCAGTGCAATTCAGGAGCGCAGCACCTGCAACTTTCTTGGCAGGACCATTGGGACTAGAGACAGAACAGAACATGGCCTTTGTACAAGGGTCATCCATGCCTTCCCAATCAGAGTAATAAACTTGAGCTGTGTATTTAAGAATGACTCTTTAAAAGACTCAGTTTCAGAAACAAAACCTAGCTTAAGTCCACCCCTAGGGGTTTAAGAACTGTGTGGTAGAGCTCGTAACCATTATTAAAGGGCAAAAACAGGACTATGACATCGCACTCTTTCTCCCCCTTTTATTTTACTTGCAAAGGCCAAGTTAAGCAATTTTTTGCAAGGTTTGCTGCAGCAACGGCATCTTTGCTTTCCAAAGCAAATGGCATCTTTCCCTACTGCAGAGCAATGCAGTAGGGAAATTACCTAATTGGTTGTTAGCAAAACCCATTACTAAAGGTTTGTTATGTAGTCAGCGTTCTAACTTTGTAGGCGGCGTGGAAATACTACAGAAATGGGCGGTATTCCCGTGATTAGAAAGTCACTAAGAGATGGTCACTTGATCCACTCTCGCGTGGCGGAACTAACGTTTATTACACGGGCCCAGGACAGGTTGGAAGAAGCCGACGCTCAGGCCGGGGAGGCAGGCGGAGCTCGGGGCGGCCCGGAGACACCGCACGGAGCCGCCGCCGCGCTCCGCCCTCCCCAGCGCCGGGCGGGCCCGGGGAACCGGCGCGCCCCGCACGCCGCCCCTGGCAGCCGCTGCCGCGCGGGCCGCGCCGGGCCGCAGGTAGGAGCGGGCGGGAATTGAGCCCCGGCCCCGTGACCTCTGGCCTGCCCTCGGCTCCCGGAGCTGGGTGGGCCCAGGGAGGGGCCGTGGGGCGGGAGCCGTGCGGGGCGGGCGGTGGTGCCGCCGGCGGGGAGACCTGCGGAGCCGCACGGTGCGGACCGGGCGTCCCCGAGGGCGGCGGCGCCTCCGCCCGCTCCCGGCGGCGGCGGGGCCCGGGACTGCGGATGGGCCGTGCCCGGGCAGCGCCGGGCGGCGCGGGGCGAGCGGCGGCCCCGCGCTCTTGCAGGCCCCGGGGCCCGCCCTGTGGCCCCGAGTGCGGCGGGGCTGAGCCGGTGGGGAGGAGCAAGGCAGGAGCTGCCCGGCGGCTTCAGAAGGAGAGCGGGTGGCAATCGCTGTGTGTGCAGGGAAGGCGGAGAGTCGCCGTGCGGGGCCTGCAGCCTGCGCTGAGGCTGCTCCTGGTGCGCTCTCCGTGCCACCCGATACGTGACAGTGTAAGCGGTGGAAAAGCCCAGAACTTACCTGTTTGGGGCTGTATGTAGTATTAGTGTATATGTGTATTTAGTGTGCATAACCGTCTGCTCAGCTGCGGTTTAAAGCTACTGGCAGCCCCATACTGTCAGGCAAGTGATAAACTTGAACATGACCTTACTATTGATTCTGACAGTAACAATGTGTACTAGTGCACAGCCTTCTGTGGTAGCTTTATATTTCTTTGTTATAAATTTTGCTTACTGAAGAGTGGACAAACTGAGAGTTTTGTCTTAACGTTCACTGTATGGCCTGTGAAGCTCACTGGCTGCCCTTGAGAGCCTTGCCACACTCAAAGGTGCATTGAAATGTTACTTCAGAGTGTGAAACTTGCTAAGGTGCTTTGGTTCATTAGCAGGCATGTTTTTCCGGTTCTCTCTCTGCACATTCACTGGAAGAATGTCTTTGAGCAGCTGCAGTGCTGTTTCGAGTGGTCTGCAGAATGCAGGAAAACAGTCTCAGACCTTAATTCTCTGTATATATTATTTATATGCTGATTTATATAGGGATTTTGCCTAGCATAAATATATTCTCTATTACAAAGAAATCTATTACAAAGTTTTCTCGAGTTGCTGCAGCAACATCGTATGACATCGGGCCAGGATGTCATACGTGTGTGCTTGCATAGCTACATGCAGAAATGAATCGATGTCGGGAAGCTGCTCCTCCCACAGCCCCTTGCTGTTGGTGTATTTTGAACTATATCCCAGCTAACCGGGTGTGCTTGCTTCAGTTTTGGGATTTTTCCCCCTTGAGGAAGAGTATTTGTTAGGATAATGAAGACAGAGGAGGGTTGTTCTCGCAGTGGCTTTGAAGCAGAGGGAGATGAGGCAGTGGCAGTGCAATCACTGAAATTAGGCTCTTGCGTAAGGGTAATGACATTATAGTGTGGCTGTACAGTCTCTTCTTTGATCAGCCTTACGCTGCTGGCTTGGCCTCCAGGCATGTATAATCATACACAAATGTGGTGTGGTGTGGCAAAGTCAGATTAGTCGGAACTGAGCATTCCAGGAGGAAGATTTCTGTTCACACTAACTGTGAGTTTAATAGAAATTTACTGTAACAGCAGGTACTGTTGGTCTTTTATTAGTTGTTACTCCATACTTGAATTACACTTGTTTTCAAGCAGCATTTAAGTAAGGGAAGGAACATTTGAGAAGCAGGCAAACAACAAAACTTTAAAGCCTTTATGTACATTGCTTTAGTGAGCTTGAGAAAGTGCTTAACGTGCTTCTGTTAAAAAAAACTGAAAAAAATAAATTGCATTGATTAAATATATTTTTCATAATATCTGTGACTAGGCCTATTTTTAAAGTTTCTTTCTTTGAGTAGCTATTCCTAATCAAAGGCTGAATATTGTATGGTTTAGGCTGATCGTTTCAAAACAATGTCACCAGAGCCACACTGACTTGTGAGCATGGAATACCACCCAACCTGAATTTCTTCTCTAATGTGGACACAAAAACAGTGTCCCACTGGAACCTTGGTCTTTAAAGAAAAGAAATCGGTACTAGGTGAAAACTGGAGTACTTCAAGCACTCTTTTGTTTGTTTGTTTCTGTCTCTTGTTTTTTAAAGGCAGTTTAGTTTTTTGTTGACAAGTGAGGTTGTTTGGGGTCTTCCCAAATGGGCTAGCCTGAAAATACAAAGGACTTTGAAAGTGAAACTTAGATTTTAGGTGATGAGAAGATGGAAGATGCAAAATACAGAGAAGTAAAAATGAAATGATAAAGGAAACGTTATTCTACTTACTAATCCAATAAAGAATAAAAAATATTTGTGTTGCAATATGCATGCATATGTCTCACTGCTCCATTTTTTGATGAGTCAGCATAGTTAACAACCACCTTTATGCTGGCCAGGAACATCATTTTACTGACCAAGTGAAGGGGACGTGTTTATCTGTGATTCAATCCAGCAAGGGAGTCGCATTGTCCGTGTGGAAGACTAAATATTTCAGAGAAGTTACTGTCTGTTAAACACTTCCATCTAGTATTGCTTGGCAGAGAAATGTTAAATAGCCTTTTTCCCCACCATCTTTTTTCACTTCTGCTTGCTAAGTCTGCTCATACAAAATTCATTAGTCTGGTCAGACTCTTGACATTCCATCTGTCTCTTTGTGAATCGTGTGCTCTGTCATGCGGATCTGGTCTGAGCTAGTCACTTGTGTTGCTAGTTGTGATTTCTCAGTAATGCGCTAATGACAGTCTTCAATTTTAAAAGGTAGTTTTCTGTATAAAGCTGTGTTAGTAACAAGAATTTAAAAAAACCTGTTACTGCTACTTGGAGTAGGAGCGTAATGGTAGAAATTGATGTAATCATCTTTTCAAAAAGAACATTTTGTAAATCCTGGTTTTCTGTAAGCCATGTGGTATTTATTGCTTGGTATACTGGGTAGCTGAATGGCTTAAAATTGTACCTGTTGATAAGACACCCCCCCAGTACACACACACACTTTATTAGTTGTTTTGTAGGCTGTTGTTTTACGTTATATTCTGAAGTTACTGCACTGGCTTTATTAAGTCAGTAGTATCAGTTCATGTTTTCTTAAGGCCTGTAGGATTATAGCGTGTGTCTTATGCATAATTTCATTTTCTTGCATGTAATTTTGAGGAAGTAGATCAGTGCTACGCTTAGTTATTACTCCATCTGAGTGTTGTCTGATCTGATACAACAGTTTCATATTGCCCACATTCTCTTCAGTTTAAGGAGTATGGAATTTCTTGTAAGGAACAACAAACCCCTTCTTTTCCCCTTCAGACTGCAAGGGGAATGATGTAGATCTTATTTTTTACTCTTCACAAAGAGACTGTTGAAATAATTGAAAATGTCCTGGCTTCACATGTTGGTGATTTCACTTACTCCTGATGTTTAACAGACAAACATCTTTTAAGTGCATTGTGTATATCAAGTAATGGTAGCACAGAGAGGGGAAAGTGTCAAAACTGGCTTGATATTTCTGTTCAGTATGTTTGACTCTTTTACAGTTGGTATCACCACTGTCATCTCTATTTGACTTTTTCTTGTTGCAACTACTATCATTTTATCAATATGACATATCTTAGTGATTCTTAAGTAATGGTATTGCTACAGGCTTGGCATCTAGGAGGAAGAATCAGTTCTTAAGAAGAAAACATTTACTAAATGGACAGAAATCTAATGCTTAGCTAAAAAAAAAAAAAAAGATGTGATGTCAAATCAATTCCAATTCTAGCTGAGGAGATAAGTAATAACAGAAATGCCAAATTACAGAGAGCTAATTATTTTATTAAGAGTAGCTTACAATGGTTCCAAAATAATGCACACTTCCTACAAAGCATAAGAGTATCAAGGAAAACCCCTCTTCATCTTTCTTTGTCTTTAAATACTGAGTAATTAAAGTTTGTAAGTCACATTTCTTTCCTCAGAAAGACTGTAAGTAATACATGTAAAAGAAGAAATAAAACTGTATTGGGGGAAAAGACCCCACAAGGCTTTGAGTGCAGTGAGGCACATGGCAAGAAGTCACTTCAACAGTAAATCATTTACAGTGCATAAATTGTGATATAAGGCCCCGGTGTGTCATGCATGTCTGCTTTTCATTTGTCTCATGTTATGAGAAGGATATGAATGGTAGCTGAAAACTTTGTGAAAGATTCAATAACCAGAAAGCATTTATATTTGCAAAATTGGAAATTTTGATGGTTTTACGCCGAAAGAAAAACCCAAGAATATTAATGTGTCCTTACAGTGATTTTTAGTCATTATTGTAATATTTATCTTCATTATTTCCCTGCTCTGTGTTTTAGACTATTTTTTTAGTATTTATCTGGATTGGGTCTGGTTACTTTATATGCGGAGCCTGCTTTAAATATACAAAAAGAATTAATAAAACCCTGTAAAATCTCATTGAATTTTATTCTGGAGGCCATTCTTGTAGGTATTGTTCAAATGAATTCCCTTGGTAACTGCTATTTTCAGTTATTTTGTGTCTTTTTTAATATGTGGACCAGCAGCAAAGGAGGTGCCATCTTGTTCTTAGTCTCCTTCCTTAGAGTCAATAAAAATCTTTAATTATAAATTGCCTTGAATTGGCATCACTGTTGTCATTCTGTTTGAGAGGCAAGAAGAAAAGCCAGCTGTGACCTGAAGTGGTAATCTTTTTAAGCTTTTTGTTTTTTCCAGAGTTATAACTGATGCTGGGAAGTACTGATGAGCTTACACTTGTAAATAGCAGTGAACATAATAGTAGTTATCAAATGCTTTATCACATTTAGAAATGCCCTAAAAATACTGTCAAAAAGTTTTAAATATCTATTTATATGTGATGGTACCTACACTCACTGTGAATCTCAAATTATTTTCGATTTTCTTTCATAGGAGTCTTCTAAATAATATCTTTATTTCTTTTCTGTTTTCTTTTCCTGGATAAGGATACAAATAATTTTGAAATCATATGGCAGTTTGAATAAGGGGCATTAAAATCTTGGGAAAGAAGAGCTGAGCACATGCATGCTGAGTTTTGTTCCTTTGCTCATGAATCTGGCCAGGCATTCCTGTCACCAGCTAGCAGTGCTGTTCCCTTGAGTTTTTGGTGTTTGTGGCACCAGCTGCTGATGCTGCTGTTGCTTTCAAATGTCTGATGCATTTCTTGGTTTTAATACTGTTCTTCACACTGCCACACAAAATGGGAGTTCTGCAGTTTCAGAACCTAAAGTACTAGGCTGGAACATGCTGACTTGAAGACCAGAAGACTTTCTGCTCTGATTTTGCTTTGTACTGGTTTACAGTGAGGGTAATTATGGTGCAGTTAGCTGTTGACTCATTCCCTTCTGCATGGTTAGTTTTCCAACCTCTTGGTTGATTGCTCTTGGTTACCAGAGCACACATCCATGTTGCAAACAAAAGTAAATTAATTTTAAAAGTTGTGTTCTGAGAAGAGCCTTTGTGTTACTTTCAGATTTAAGACTCCAAAAGTACATGAAGGTGTCTCTTCCTCCTTCCCTCTCTTTAGGGCACATACTGCTGTGGCAAATGATTGGTTTGTTCTGGGCTTGTTTGCTTTTGTTGGGATTTTTTTTTGTTGGTTATGCTGTTTATATGTGACCAGGTGATTAATATGAATAATTTCCAACCTTGCAGTATGTCCATTTTATTTCTACATTTTTTTAACATTATTTCAGTTCCTTTTAACAGAACAAATTGAGTCTTTCTGGAAGGTTCCAGGAGAGATTTCCAAACTGCAGCTAAAACTTGGGAATTAAGAGCAAGAACAGATACTTAGTTTCTTACATAAAATCACAGAGTTGCTGGAAGTTGTAATGCAGAATTTCTGTGTGCTCCAGTAATCGTGTTTCCTGGTGGTGTATAACATTAACTTAAGAAATTGTCATTAATACCTCTGTCTCAGCAGCTTAAGCCTCATCAAATTTACTGTTTCACTGCTTGGTATAGTGTTAAAGTAGGAAACAATTGCTTTTGCTATTCTAAAACAGGCAGTTGACTCTATAAATACATAGACTTTAATTAAATATAATGGGAAGCATTTTGCAGTTGTGTAAATTTTCTACAGTGAAAAAGTTCAGTGTCTGGTTTGCTTCAGTATTTCAACTCTTTCGACTGTTTTACCTGTATTGTTTGTTTCACAGAATTGTTAGGGCTGGAAGGGATTTCTGGAGATCATTTAGTCCAACCCCAGACCACCTAGTGCAACCCCAAACTGCTAAAAAATTCACTGGATGAAGTGCATCTGCAAAAGTTACAGTACACAAAACTGGTAATGAAGAATCCTAAATACCCCATGACTGTGAGAATGAAAAGAGACCGTTTAAGACTAAAGGAACATTAGAAATAGTCTCTCCATAACATAAGTCTGTTAACGGCAAATCCTCTTTAGCAGAACTATTAGCATTTTGTTCACACTAGTTTATTAGCAGATTATTATTATATTATTATTATTATTACTATTTATTTATTACAGGGAGCAGCAGGTTGACTGGGGACTAAGCAGGGAAGAAGAGGTAGGAACATCACACCGCAGTCACTTAAATCCAGGGTTAAACCAAGATCCTTTTGGTCTGGGTAGACACAAAGGAGAAATACCAACCAGATATCTTCAAGAGGTAAAAAAAATCACAAAAGTTTACTAGTGAGCTGTAGAAGATGAGGAGCTTTGTCAAATGATTTAGTACAACATGAAACACCACAGTCTGCTGAACATAGAAAACCTTTAAACACATTTGACATTATCATCTATGAAAGGAAAGAAGAAGAAAGAGAGGGAGAAAGATAGGAAAGATGTAGAAAACCAGACATAGCTATCAACTCCTGGGTTCCAGGCATGTAAAGCTCCAAGATGAAGATATGGTTAAAGCACAACATGCCTTGTGGCCAGCCTTCTTAAAGATCCTTCCTCCCAGCTGGGATTTTTGGTTGCTTGGCCACTCAGGAGCTGGGTTAGGCAACACTGGGGAGCTGCTTCTGTTGTGCCATGACTGATGGACACTGTGGGGCTGGGTCAGGGCACCACCTCACCAGAGCAATGCCTGACCCACCCCATTTCAGACGTTCCAAGCCCCCAAAATCTCTCAAAACAGATTTCTACTCTGATAGAACACTATTTGAACTGCTCCTTCCCAGTCCCTTAAGAGAAACAAGGTAATCTTATATTTTGCATAAGGCTAGTATTTTCTTTTGCAAGTCATACTTGCATACAGCTCCCTCTCTTATTTTAAAACAAATTGATTGAGTGGTCTTAATGGGATTTTTGGGGGGTATCTAATTGCAGAAGATGAAATAAAGTATTTCCTTGTTAGTTGCATCAGTGCTACTTAACCTGTGGCATTCTAAACCTCAAAATGGCAGCAAATATAGCTTCAAAAGTTTGCAAACTCTTGGAATTGTTTTAAGTTAATCTTATTTGTGAAATATTGATATTTTGAATGTAGTTTATGGTCACATATAATGAATTTCAGAATTGTTTCTGCTTAACACTTAGATGCTAACTTTCCTTCCTCTGAGTCTCGTTGCCTTTAAACATGACATAGCTAGCTGGAATTTTTTGTGAAGTATATTGATTACAGAGCCACTAGCTACAGTTTAGAGCAAAGGTGAGTCTGACAATGAAGAAAGCATAGATTTGGAAACAAATGTGACCTTTCAGTTTTGTGAATTAGCTGTGTCACTGAAATGGTTCAGATGATGCTGAAAATAGAAATGAAAGCAAGGCTTTCCGGTATTCTGGCATCTACTGATGTATCCTTGCTGGAATGGTGACCAAATCTTTCCATGTTAGAGGTGGTAATAGCCTGCAGTGAGCACTTGTGTCTGTAAAGGCACCAAATAATGTATTTGGAAGAGTTATGAGGGAAGAGTAAAATAGTCTGTTTCCAAAAGAAATAGGACAAAATGAAATAAGTATTGCTTGTTCTTAAGATGCTTATAAGAATCTAGTGCTATATTCATTAAATTAGTGTACTTTGTTAGAAATACATTAGAATCATATTAGAATAAAAGAGTGTGATTTTGATTAATTGTGAATAAAATGATAGGTGAATTTTCTTGGGGAGTGGGTGAGGATTGCTGATGACCTAATCAGACAGGTGTGGAACAGCTAGCATGCCATTCTTTGAATTCAAAGCAAGCCATCTGCACATCTGGAAGATGGAAGCATTGCAGTATATCAGATTGGGTCTGGTCCGTGATCATACCTGAATGAGGTGATAACTTTTAGGCATGTTCTTTGAAAGCTTTGTTTAATAAGAATATTGTCAGTAGACAAATCACACAGTAAAGATGGGGGAAGCTGCTATGAATCTAGCTGAATGGATGTAGATGCTCCAAGAGGTGAGGGACTACAAGGAATAAATACACCAAAATGCTAAAATAATGATCCAGAGAGATGCTCCATTTTTGTGTATTACAGTGTTCAGGTACATTTTTAGCTATTTAGAATTATCTTTGTGATACCTTTTATTAAAAAACCCACCCAAGATAATTTTGAAAGACAGATGTTGGCGATAGTTCTGTGACAGTCTGCAGAGAGCTAAGACCAGGCTGAATAGGGAAGTACTGGTTATGACTTCCAGGTGATACAGACCTCCATTCCTGTGGTCCTTTCTCAGCCCCTTGTGTTGCATTTTCTGATCAAGCCGTGTTTTATTTTTAGGAGCAAAGCTTTGTGTTTAAAATGGAAGTTGATGTGAATGGAGAGTCCAGAACTGCCCTCTCCACCCTCCCTGTGCCTCGTGCAGAGGTGAGTTCTGCAGCCAGGATGGAAGCAGAAAAGCCACGCTGTTCCAGCACCCCCTGCTCACCGTTGCGGCGGACAGTTGCGGGATATCAGATCCTTCACATGGATTCTAACTATCTGGTTGGTTTCACAACTGGAGAGGAGCTGCTAAAATTAGCCCATAAGTATACGGGAAGTGAAGAGAATAAAGGAGAATCTGGTCTTAACTTGGGCTCCAAACATCTTGATTCAGGACTTCCACGTGCCTCACGTTTATACAAAACTAGAAGTCGGTACTACCAGCCATACGAGATCCCAGCAGTAAATGGAAGGAGGAGGAGACGGATGCCCAGCTCAGGGGATAAATACAATAAAGCTTTACCATATGAACCTTACAAGGCACTTCATGGTCCCCTGCCTCTCTGCCTTTTGAAAGGTAAAAGGGCTCATTCAAAATCCCTGGACTACCTCAATTTAGACAAAATGAACATTAAGGAACCTGCTGACACAGAAGTGCTACAATACCAGCTTCAACACCTTACTCTTAGAGGGGATCGTATGTTTGCAAGGAATAGCACATGAGCTATCATCTCAAATTTAGAAATGGTTTCTGATCTTTTCTCTGTTGCTGCAAAAATCCACTGTTGTACTGTGTACAGGACTGTTCACGTTATAGATGGTTTTATCAGCTCAGTGTTACCAGAAAGTAATTCATTTGAATACAGTCTTGGCAATGCAGTGTTCTACAAATACTTGGAGAGAGAAATCTTTTCCTGATCAAGCAGCTTCTGATGCAGATTTGACTGCAACTAGTGGATATTTCTTTGGACACATTTTAACAAAAAAAGCTTTTGATTTTTAGGATTTTTTTTCTGTACTGCTACATCTAGTATTTACAGTAATTCAACACTGAAAAATTGGTGATGTCTGCTTGGTTGTTACTAGTTTTGGCTTGATGTTAGAAACTGCTCTTGGATAACTCAAGGAGGTTTTTTTGATTTTTTATTTTGTAAAATGTATGGGTTTTTCTTAACACATGGATAGGAAAGTGAACTTGACGAATCACTTGCTATTTAAACAGTCCAATTCATGTATTTTGAGACTGCACTTGTACTGGTAATGTGAGTGAGATTTGTTCATAAAAGAAACCTTTGCTACTTGAATCCTATTAAATTATTTTTTTAGTTTCTGCATGGAAGTAATTGCTTTGTCCCTTTTATTCTATAAAACTTTCAGAATAAATATTTCAGTTATTTAAAGCAAATCTTTCAGGAAATGAAGTTTTTGGGGAGATTTTTTTTGTTTCTTTTTGTCTTTTTTTTTTTTTTTTTTTGTGGTTGGTTGGATAGGGTTTTGTTTCTTTGGTTTTTTGGGAATTTTTTTAGTAGATTTTGGTTTTACAATGTCTTGACAAACTGGAATGTCTGTAGTGGTATGCTGGTAAAGTCTTTGATTTTAATTTGTGATTTTCATTTCACCTATAGTAGCAGAAGGTGTCAATTTCAGCATAGGTTTGGAAATTCCATTGAGTCGAAGCACTGTACACAAGCTCTGGGGGCAGATTTTTTCTTGACAAGAGTGCAAGTGAAATATTTCTTTTCAGCATTGAAGAGATGATCTTGAATTTTTCAGCAGAATAATGCACTGGAATACTTTTGTTACTTAATAAATTTTTATCCAAACATGACATCAAGTGCAGTTTTGACACCTGTGTTCCTAGATGTGTTTAAAACATTTTGGCAACCTTAGTTTAAAAATGAAAAATAGTTTTCATAACTGTCTTTTATTTTAGGTGCAGTCTTTTACTGAAGCAGTGCATAACTTGATTTTGCTTGATGACCTCTGCAGAAGTTAAAAATAATTTCATGTTGCTTTGAAACATAAATTATTTGAGCAGTTGTTTCTGTTAGAGTTAACATTTTGTTTGTTTATCACTCAGAATTACTAGAAAGCACTAGTTAGTGAAATGAAGAGTTCTTACACTGGAACTCCACAGTTTAAATGAAGGCAGCCTGCTAGTGAGCATTTTGTGGCTTGGTTATTTTTTAAAGTTTATTAGAAAATAAAAAACCCCAATGTGTATTTTTCAAAGTTAACTGCACTGATGTAAATTTAATGTATTGAACAATGGTCTTGAAAGTAAGGTCTTCCTATATAGTCTTTATAGAACAAAGAGTACAGAATACAGTCAGATGCCAAAGAGATGGGGGGATGTTTAAGGAATAAACACCACTGTTTATTGAAATATTAAATTGTATTTCTGGCTGAAAAATAAAAAAGGTATTATAAACAGCTGTTGTTGTGGATTCATTTGCTGTGTAGAAGAAAAAGAGGACATTTTAAAAAGTACAACTTTAGACCAGGGAACATTTAAAAGCAACTTGAGAGTTGGTGTCCTGGATTTCTGTGAAATAGATGCTTAGCTCTGTTCCTTTGTTTCAGGAAAAGGGCATCTTATGTGCATGTTTCTGAGGTTGTCCAGTGCCATAATCGTATGGCTGCACTAAGAGACTTGTTGGTGGCTATCTACCTGAGTTCAGACATAAAAAATGTGTTGGTATTTTTTCTTTGGTAATTTATTTGTCAGTGTCAGACATGGTCATGGTGTTTGCTTAACTGACACACACTTGCACCCCTCATAAGTGGGAAATACTGTTCACACTACCCATAATACAAACTAAGCAAGGAATTGTTAATAGGTAAATTAAGTTTTTTCTAAGTTTCGATGGTACCAAAGAATCAGAAACAAATTTTCCAACATAATCTATTTTTAGAAGTTCTATAGTGTAAGTTCTATAGTGTAATCTGGTTGAAGTCAGTTACTAAGTTTCACCTTCACCTTCTAAAAGGACAGAATTGGAAGAGATCATCCTTAGTGAGAAAATAGGCAGCAAGAACTAGAAAAAAATGCTTTGAATAAGACTAATTTTATAGTGGAGCTACAGTACAGAAGCATTAATAAGTTGTTAAGCTGTTGCAGGAAAAATCTAAATTAAAACTGAAAAATGTAGATCTATTACAAAGCAAATAGTTTTAAAGATAATGTCAAGCTTGGCAGCCAACGCTGAATTGCAGACCTGGCAAGTGTGTGTTTATTGATGATTCTGAAGATGACTTATTGCATGAATGGTTTGCTGTAATCTCTTAGTTAGGACATCAGTTTCCATGATGAGCGATTACACTGTAAGACGGGCACAAACACATGCCAGATAGACAGATTCTTGGAATAACACAATAGTGTTTGAATTACTGGTGGGTTTTTTCCTGTGTCTCAAGTGCATTGTTTTAGCCAGAAGGTAATGCCAACTTTCCAAGTCCTTGAAAACCTTCTGACAGATTATATGATTTTTTCCCCCCAGTGATTTTGCCAGGGTAGTATTTGTTTCTTCTTCATTCCGTCACAAAAGCACTCACGGAATATCAAACTACCTTCAGGTCTACAGAATGTGGAAGGCTTCCTTTCCTTCATGAAAGTAGCAAGGGAACATTAATATTTCAATACTCAGTCTTAACTTAAGTAGTTTGGTGGTAGAGAATGACATTGATGCACACCTACAAGAGTCCACGTTATAAGAACTGGGGAAAGAAAACTATCACTTGTGGGGGAAAAACCCAGAATCAGTTGTTTTGTGTTGAAAACAAAAGAGAAGGTAAGTAAATTAACTCACCGCATTCCATCCATTCTTAGCACATGAGTTCTCTTACCTTGCATATGCGTGGTATCACCTGTCAAGGAATTGGCCTGGACTAAAAAGAAGGGGAGAGCCTTGCACAGTGGTTTAATTTCTGTGGAGAGTGGAAGGACAGAAAGAATTCACCATAATATATGGGGGAAGGGCTGGAGAAATAAATGGGAAACCTCAGAGAAGCAGCGCTACAAGGACAGCAGGAGTGTGGTTCCAGTGTCAAAACAAAGTGAAGATGTGGAAGAAGATGAAGGTGTGCTGGCCTCAGATGTCTCTAGGAAGCAATAGAGTGTGTTTCTGTCCGGTTAAGGAAGCTGATGGGAAGATTTAGCAAAATGCTGTGATCAGTCTGGGCTGCAGTGAAGGTAGGAAGCAGGAGCTTGAGGCCGTGTGTCTAACACTTTCATATTCATAAGCTTAGATGAAATTTGATGAGAGTGCTAAAGGAATAATAAAAAAAATCTTTATTCCAGTTGAGTATGGCCTGAATTCAAATTCTGTGGTGTTTTATACTATTGAGCAGCCCTACCCACGTGAATAGTCAGTAGTCTGAAAAATCAAAACTTTTATCTATTAAGTTCCTTTATTATTAATTTCAGTTTAAAAAAACTAAGAAACTTTCAATCTTCATTATATATTATGGTATAAATACCAACTATGATATCTTGTAGGATTATTGTTACATTCCCTTTCCACATTTTGCTAGACTCTTGCCTGCTGAAGCTCCTTGTGAGCTGTTCTTTCTGTGATGAGACAGAAGTGCTAAAATATGCAAGAACATTGAGAACAGCACTGACAGCCTGAACCCTATGGGAAGATTGAGCAAGCCACGATTCGCTGTAGTGCTTTACATCAGCTGATTTTTCAGAAAGTCAAAAAACGTCCAAAAAAAGCATGAGGTACTGAGATGCCTTTGGAAGTCTATTTCAGGCCAGGAATGTTGCAGCATAGAGCTTCATGGTGTGAACTGCAAATGGATAAAAGCAGAAGGGGAGAGGGAATGTCACTGTGCACTGGAATATTGAACACCAACCTTTAAAGATAAGTGGATGAAAGCAGAAAAAAGAATGTATTAAACGCAAATTAATTTGTTTCTGCCCTCTCTCAATGATTTTAAGTTTTTTATGTTAATTGTAGTGAACATCTTCCAATTTTTCTCAGGGTTGTTGATTCCCTGAGATTCTCCTTGGGGTTGCTGTTCCCCAAGGTAATAAGGGTTCCCCCAAGGTTGCTGTTCCCTGGGAGTTTCCTCTGGGTTGCTGTTCCCAGAGGTAATAAGGTTTTCAGTCTTCTCTTCGCTCTGGGTGTTTCACACCGAAGCCAGAGACAACAAGTTGAGTCCAGCAGTTCGTGTTATCAAGCTGTTTATTCTTAATTATCTCTCAGTTCTTGTCCAGCTTTGCAAGGCGTCCCCAGCAGAGCAGGACACGCGGCAGACTGGGCGGATCAGAGAGCCCCGTACCTTATGTACAGTACCCCTGACCCAACCACTGTCCGAGACGTATTTTTTATTTACAAAATTTTACCAATACCTGCTACCTATACTAACATGTCAGTTCTACTCTAAGCCAATCTCTAAAACCCAACTCAGCACAAGATGGGGGATGAGAGCAAGAACAAGGAGGACAGGGGCCACTCCCCAATTCCTCCATCTTGTCTCTTCAGCCCCATATGCTAAGAATCCTAATTTCTATATTTATATTCTATAATAAACCGTCCACTACTTATTTCAAATTCTTAGGATTTGTGATTCTTCCTGCATGTGAGTGTTCACTCCCATGGATAGGAATCAGAGTCAGTGTCCTCCTGGGATCTGTGTGGGTCTAACTGACCCCCCTGGACAGATCCCAGACCCCCATGTCCAGTCTCCAAACCCTCCTGTACAGTCTTCAAACCCTCCAGAGTGGCCAGAGGAATATCCTGGACTCCAACAAATTTTTATGAAGAAAAATTGGATATCCAAAGTAGCAACAGCTCCAAGCAACTGACTGTAAGCAAGATTTTTACCTATCCATCTATAATAATGCTTTCTACAGAATTTAAATATTTTTATGAGCCTTTCAATATTTAGCTTTTTTTTTTTTTTTCAGAACTAGTCTTGGAGAAGAGATAATTGGAAAAAATATTGAAGAAAGACATACTGGTTGTGGTCTCAGTAAAAATGGTTGATAAACTTTCCTGTAAATAGTGGCCCTCCTATCAATTTAATAACTTTGAGATAGAACTGCAAACCTAGGGGAAAAAAAAGAATCATTCACCACTTCCAGCAGCAGAGGTGAGACAATAATTTGCACATTTTGAGAGACACAGCCATGTTTCAGAGATGATGAAATGCTTCACTGATACTAGTTTTAACATTTCAGAGAGACTTTTAGAAGGCTGGAGTACCCGATTCTCCTAGAAACACAATCATTGAGGCTGGAAAATGCCGTCAAGATCATTGAGTCCAGCCATTCACCCACTGCCAAGTCCACACTAAACCATGTGCGTGAGTGCCACATCTACAGGTCTTTAAATAACTCCAGGGATGGTTTTGCCACCATGGTCCTGGGTAGCCTGTTCCAGAGCTTGACAACCCTTAACATGAAGAAATTTCCCCCAATACCCAAACTAAACCTCCCCTGGTGCAACTTGAGACTGTTTTGTGTTGTCCTGTTGCTTGTTCTTTAGCAGAGCCTGACCCCTACCTGGCTACACCTTCTTCTCTGGTCGTTGTAGAGAGAAACAAGGTCCTAAGCCTCCTTTTCTCCAGGCTGAGCCCCCCCAGCTCCCTCAGCTGCTCCTCATCAGCTCCATTCACTTCTCTGGGCTCACTCCAGCACCTCTGGAGTCTTCTTGCAAGAGGCAAAATAATTGAACATTGAATTTGAGGTGCAGCTGATTTTTTGAATGTTTTTATCTGCCATCCATTTTCAGTAGGCTAGTGACACATTTGAAACAACTTCAGTCTTAGATCTAGGTTCTAAAAAACATGGGGAGAAAAAATTCTTCCTTATTCTTACATACTCTTGTCATATAATATGTGCTTTATATGATTAACTGCAGAGTCATCCAAGATTTTAATCAATATTGAAATTGCTGCTGCAGAAATTGGTAACTTTCTATCTGGCCTCAAAAAGATGGGTTTTTTAAATGCATATAAATGTTGGAATTTTCCCTACTTACATGATTTAGGCTTCCAGTTAATGGGGAGATTGCCATTGGTTTTGATATTAGAGGATCTGGACTTAAGAAAAATAAAGCTGTGACACTATTTTGCTGTAAAACCTCCAGTTAACTGCCTGCATTCCTATCTCCTGTGGAATTCTGATTGATAAATTTAGAACTTCAGCCAGAAGGTAAGACATTTTTGGAATGAAAAGGTTGCCTTAGGTGGCAAAATTTCCAGGGAAAATAAATATGACTTTGTTTTGTCTGATTAAAAAATATTGTCAGTTAAAAAATGTTTATGTCAGGAGAAATAATTCTGGGGGCAATACTTTTTGTATTTATTTGACTGTGAGCTGAAGGCAGAAACCTTATGATAGCATAATACTAATTTATGTAAATGCTGCCAGAAAAAAAAAAAAAGAAAAAGTATATCTGTTAATAAAAGGAGACATGACAGTGGCTTTGCTCAGTAACTGGAATCATCCACAGTATCTTTTAAAGACAATTTAGAAAAACAAAACCATAACAATAGGTATCTGCAGTATTCTATTCACACAAGTGAAAAGTTTTCTTGTATCTTTGATCTGGGAAGTCCATTTAATCCTCATGTGGTGTAAAAAGGTAGTAATCCTGACTGATCAACTGGCAGAAGTTTAAATTTGCTGCAGAGGGAGGGTCAGCAATGGTGCTTGATGGGGCAATTCCTGCAGAGCAAGTAATCATTCTGCTATAAGCACCCTCTTAGACTGAATGTGTTCTCTGATTGGAAGACTAAATCTGTCTTTATTCACTGATAAAATGACATTATCAGGATGCTGTAAACTGGCTGAAGGATTAAATGTCCACTATCAAAATGCAAACCTAATTCTGAAGTTGAAAAAGGCTGCCTTTTAAAATTATTTGATCAACATTAATTAATATGAACCCTAACTACATGCTGTAGCTGAATAAAAAGATCTTTATTAGAATGTGTGCTATATACAGTGAGATTTTTCTTTTTATATAGTGGACAGCTGTTTTCTCAGAATTTTTCTTGGGCAATTTATTGGAAGAAGCTTTTCTGCACTTTGTTCCAGATGACACCGAACACTTAACTCTGGATAAATTACTGGAATGCCTCTGTAATAACATTTACATTGTAGTTAGATTTATAATTGTTATAGGAATGAGGAAGTCAGGTAACTCACAGAATCTATCCACAGAAATCCTACACGTGTTTTAATTATGTAAAAATGAGACAGTCCAAAAAGCAAGAACCCCTCAAGCAAAGCATTTCATTAAACCATATTGGACTCATTAGAAGATTTTGGATAGCTGTCACAGGGGAAAGGCTGATGTCAAGAATTTAAAAGCCTGTTCAAATGCACAGGACAAGGCAGACAGTATATGATGGACTGCTTAGTTGGAATCAGGACCATAAGATGGCTGGAAAATTCACTTTTCTGTGGAAACAAAAGATGGTAATGAAAAGTTCTCTAATGTATGAAAAGTAAGAAATCATTTAGGGAACAAATGAAGAGATGACAGGAGGAAAATATGTCAGAAAGATGCTTGAGTGATGAGACTGACAGACTTGGTGAGTTCCTTGTTTCATTTTTATTGATGAAAATGTTAGGGAAGATCTCATGCACACAATAAATTATTCATACCAGAGGGATCAGACAACAGGTTATCAAAACAATGAAGAATGATTTATTTATAATTAATTGAGAGTACTCAATTAATTGAGGGTACTCAAAAAGCTCTTTAATTTAAAAATGTGAGGGGAGAAAAGCTACATTAAATCTCAGCCCAAGGATATTAGATTGATTTTTCTCTTTTTTTTTTTCCTTAAACATTGAATTAATCAATTTGTGTCAAAAACAGATTATTAAAGGTGTTGTCATATTTTCAGATGGGCAAATTCCCTTCTGAAAAAATGTGTTCCAACCACACACGAGTTGCTGTGCTCGGAGCAGGGGTATATCAGGCTGCCCATTAAAACTGGGGTGATGAGAGTCTTGGTTGTCTTGCAGTGTCCCTTTGGCCTCTTAGTTAGGAATATATTTACGAATTCTACAGATGGAGCAACAGCTGTTAAAGCACGTCTGGACAGTTCAGAAATACCTGTCTGCAGCCACCGCCCTTGTAGGGTATGTCTGTGCTGTGCTCCATATTCTGACTTGCTTGACTGAGTCATCCCGCATCCTCCTGCTAGCAGAGACAGAAGGGAGCAGGGGAAGCCAGCTTGATTTAAAAGAAACAGATACAAGTGTTGAACCCCCTGGAAATGCAGAGCAAATAAGTTGCCTGGGCTATGGCATCACCCGAGGAACCTGAGTACACATGAGAAGTGTGGAGTGTTGGGACAGTGTGGCTTCTCTCTGGAGGAAAATCCCAGTGGACTAAACTTGGTATGTGTTCCCTGAGTGAGTCAGAAAGAGTACAGGTAAAGCTGTCTATTGAGTCTTCAGAAAGCCTTTGGTGAGGTTGTACGCCTGAGATTATTAAAACATGAAAGCTACCACAGTGTTGGAGGAGAGGTGGCTGGTGCACAGGAGGCAGAAGTGGACCTTGGAAAGGGAAACTGGTTGGGTTTTGGTGGGTACACTCAGTACAGAATACAGAACAGAAACATTCTTACTTTGTGTAGTGGGTTATGAAAGGAAACCCCGTTTGTTAATAAGTGTTTCCTAAAACTAAAAATAGACTTGGTATAAGATACCTACATGTAATCGGTAGCCTAGAGGAGCTATAGTTTGGCAGTTCTCACATACTGAGAACTGGTTTTTAAATTTAAATTTTTAAAACCTTAAAAATTAATTTTTCTCATAAATTGCTAGCATATTATTAATGTCAGGTATACTCTTTTTTGGAGATTATGATGGAACATGACAAATTAAACTAATTGCACTGTATCTTTTGTCTCATGTCAGACTTAACAGCTCAGATTATTTCCAGCATCCTAAGGCATTATTTGCAGTTATTGCCTTGAACTCTGGTAATGGTTGAAGATGCAGGAAATATTTTTGAGAGAGCAGTTAATAATTATTATTAAACACAGTGAATGAAACATTTTTGTTCAAACACCCACCCCTGTTGAAGGTTGGTCTATAATTCATAATGGTCTGTAATGTTCTTGATTACCTTTTAAAAGATGTTTGTGTGTTGAAATGTATTTCCTATTGGCCTGAACCTTGGATTGGTGATACTCTCTTATTGGAGACTGAATTTCTATATTCTTTTCCTTCCTTCCATCTTTCCTTCCTTACATCCTTCCGTGAGACTGAAAGAGTTAAGACTGAGAGAGTCTATTATAGTGTTCAGCCTGATCTTAATATAACATCCAATGTATCCACCTGAGATCCATAATTCCTGGTTGGAGCTGGATGTTCAACTGAACTGCATCTTTAGCCATTATGCCCTTGTGCCTTCTTATTTCACTTCACTGTCACTAGGCATAATAAAACAGACAATTTGAAATTATTTAAATTTCCAGTTGAAAGCTCCATTTTTATTTAAAATAGGAGTTTGCTTTTTATAATAGAAAAATCTAAAATTCACAGTTGCCACAGTACACTAGACACAGTGCAGAGTGTTTAGACTTCCTTGAACAAAGAAAGCCTGCATTAAAGGCTTCCAATCTTTTTCAAGTCCCAAGCTGCCGCCATAGACTGAACAGGACTGCATGTGATCTGGTTCACTTAAAAACATTTCTTTGAGTTGCTGTGCTTGTGTTTATGTAGAAGAGCAGGATGTAGCCAAGTGTTTGCTACATGGTACAGTCTGCAATATTAAAAGGATAGAAGCAGGCTTTTGTATCACTCGTGTTCAAAAATTCCCTATTATGTGAAAACTATAGCCACAGCATAGTTAAAGACAAAGCTCTGACCAATTCGCATGTAATAATTACTTCCAGGCTCACATTTCCATACTGTTGAGAAGCAGCTATATTTTAATGAACATTTCTTTTGTGAAATTGTTTCCTAGGCTCTTCTGTGCTAATCTAAATTGGGGCTGAATAACTATAGATGAAAGCCAACATCTGATATGTTGACTATAATGATTCAAAAAGGTGGGGTTTTGTTAACATACATCTTCCTAAAAAAAAGAAAAAGGAAATGGTACAGTACAAAAGTTGTGGTGTTCTATGCTGCTAAAAATATGAAAATTGTCAGTTTTGCTATTTATTTTGGCTTAGTATGTCTCATGAATTAAGATTTTAATTCACTCCCCCTTCCATTATGTTCCCACTCCTCACTTTGTGTTATCAGTCACAGCACACCACTATCTATGAGCTGCTTTATCTTGCTAGAATGATACAAAATAGATAAATTCTTCTGGAACAAATGACATACTCATATACCTGTGCTCTGCAATAACCTTGTGCATATTATCCACATAATTTATTTTGAATTCTTGTTTTCTCCTTACCCCAGTGGTCCCAATTAGTGCTATTTTTCTCTGCATCACAAAGCTAATTTCATCTCAAACTCAGCATTAAAAAATTGTGCAATCAACTCTCTGATTCTAAAACAGGGTTTCAGAAATAAGTTGTAAAATTAGAAAGTACATAAAGCATTACTCAGAAACATAAATGCATTCCTTGCTTGGGTATTAACCCTCTGGAGTACATGTGTGTCTGTATTCTGTGAACATAAACTGTTTCTCAAGACCAAAACCTAATAAATTTTTGTCGTATGCTGGGGAGCCTAGAGGCAAACTGAATCCCATGGGATGTGGCAGTTGCTAGAGTAACAAGCATTATTTTTGAGGGTTTTTTTTCCTTCTTTTCTCCTTTTTTTATTCTCTTCTTCTTGCCTAAAAAAGGAATGTGAACCGGCATTTCATTTCCACACATTTTTTACAGCAAAACATGATGGGTGTTTGACCTCTACTTTAACTAATAGAAGGAGAGAGACTTTCACAAATTTATATGACTTTCACTCATTTATATCTGCAAGATATGTTGAATTTTAGAATAGCACATTTGACTTTTCCAGGTTTTTCTGTGGCAAAATATTTTGCTGCTGACAGCACAAATACTTTAAACAGAATAAAATTAGTTAGGAAATATTGAGCACTGTCATCTTGCTTCTCATTGTAGTTCAGTCAGAATTCATAGAAATCCGGTGCAAAGATAGAACAGTATTTGCAAAAAGAGAATAAAACTGTGTTGGTTTAACACAGCCTGTTTTTTGGTGGGGGGCAGGGGAAGCCACAGAGGACAGCTTCTCTGAGAAGCTGCTCGAAGCTTCTGCTATGTCTGGCAGAGACAATCCCAGAGTGAGGGGCAGAAGGTGCTCCGGGCATCAGAGCTGAAGTTCTTCTACGAGCCACAATGAGGACTACAATACAACAAACAAAATGTTTCCCTGTAATTCATGAAGTGCATAGGGGGATGCAGAGATCCACTCGCAGCCCGTGAGAAAAGGTGTTCACACTGGACTGCATGGATGCTGAAAAGCTGTACTATAGTGGGAAACTCAAAGAGAGAGAGAAGACCCATGCTTCCAGAAACAGAGAGCCATTGCTTCTAAACTAGAGCAGCTTATCCTTAAAAGACTATACCCCATGAACTAAAATGCCCCACGCCCTGTGGTTTGAGAAGACTATTTTACCCATTCATGTTCCAGCGGGTCAGGCAGGACTCCTACTCCTGAAAACAAGAACCACGTTGGAGAAGTTCACAGAGGACTGTCTCCCATGGGAAGAACCCCACAGCACAGCAGAAGAAATTCCTCTCCCTAAGCAAACTAAAGAAAGATTTCCAGTGAAAAATGGACCAAAACTCTCAAGCCCTGTCTCTGTGCACTGTCAGTGAAAAGGAGGGAGGGGCTGGAGCAGAAAAAAGACGTTCTAAAAGTTTATTTTAGTTCTCATTATCCTCTTTTAATTCTGTTAATTTTTTTCTTTCTACCTTTTAAGTTTGAACCTGTTTTGCCTTTAGTATTTTCTCTTAATCCTTATCTCAACTCGTGAGTCCTTCAATTTTTCTTTCCCCCTCCTCTACTCAATGATATCAGAAAAGAATGCGTGAATGGATGGTTGGTTGGTTGGTTGGTTGGTTCATAGGTGCCTGGCTTTTAGCCAGTGTAAGTCTATGACAAAAATATAAACATTTCATGGATTTCTTTTTTTCTTTTACATTAGCAGTTATGCCAAGAATACAGAGTTTTGCCCATTCATAGCAAAAAGAGGGGAGGACTACAGGCAATTTAATAAGTTTGTTTTTAGATTTTTTTCTGCCATTTGACATCTTATTAGTAATTTTAAATGCATTTGTGTTGGGGGTTAGATTTGGGTTTTTTTCTTCTCACAGAATTTTTTCCCATAAGTTTCCAAAAGCCTTGATGACTACTTAGTCAGAACAAAAAGAGTGCTTGAGGGATATGGCAGCACGAAGCTACACCTATTGTTTCTGAGTCCCTGGGAGTGTCCCTCAGAGGGGAGAGATGATGAGCTTTGGGAAAGGCAAAAAGACAGATCTGGGGGAGGGGGAGGCACTCTTGCTCTCAGCGCCGAGGAGGACGGTCAGGCTGCCCTCTGCCTCTGCCTCATCCTGGGAAATCTACAATCATCTGCTGTGTACCCGGGAATCCTGAGCTCACTTTCTCCAGCCTCCCCCCACCGCCGCTGCTTCTTCGGAGCTTTGAGACTCTCCTGCTACTCTGTAGCCCTGCACTGCCCAGCCCTGCCGGGACACCCCTGCTGCTCCAGCTGCCAGCGCAGAGCTCCTCATCTCATCCACCAGCCCGGGACTTTCCTTCCTTCCAGCTCGGCCTCTCGGAGCCCTGCAGGGGCACCGAGATCAAACTGCTCTGGGCTTTTGTAAAAGAAAGCCCTCAAGGTTCTTGGTTCTGTTTATTATTGATGCTGTAGTTGTTGTTTGTTTGTCGTTTTGTCATATATACTAGTAAAGAACTGCTATTCCTACCCCCATACCTTTGTCTGAAATCTCCTTTAATTTTTTTAATTTGGAATAATTTGGAGGGAGGGGATTTGAATTCTCCATCTCTAGGGAGGTCCTGCCCCTTCCTAGCAGATATCTGTCTTTCAAACCAAGACAATTTGCAAGTGTATTTTACTTAAAAATAAGACATCTTATAAAAATAAGACAAAAATTATGCTCTCCAAAGCCTTTTTTAAAAAATCCCAACAACTATATATTTTTTTACTTTGAAATGGATGGAAATGAGCACACTTGATATTATTTTTATTGCCAAACCGTCTCTCTCTCTCTCTTTTTTTTTTTTTTTTTTTTTTTAATGAAAATAAATTTAGAGGAAAGTTGAAAAAGCCTACTATTTTCAGTGCAGCCTTGGCAACCAAACCTACTTGGTTTCAGTAGACATTGCAGTTTGTACTACTTATACAACAATTAAGTGTCATAGTGATTTCTTTTAATAATTTGAAAAATAACTGCTTTGCTTTCATTTTCCCATATCCTGTGGAAAAAGAAAGCTGCTTGAAACTAAGTACCAGCACCTAAAATGTGTGTGAATTTAGCCATTACTTCTGAATGTGAATGATCTTTTATTGTAGATGTGAATATTTACTGCTCTTACTGAAACCAGCAAGTCAGAATACAAAACAGTGGTGCAAATTAGGGTATTTTAGGAATTCATGTCTGTAAATGGTAACTGACTTAATCTGTAAAGAAGATCCCAAACCCACTCATTGGAGATATACTTTCTATTGCTTTTAAGCATGGTCGTTGATGCTTGTTAGAGAAAATATTATTTTAGCAGTCTGAAAAAAGTAGTAATTTCCTTAACCATTCTCCAAACTGTTTACAAGCTTATTCTGAATTTTCTAAAGAGTTTTTAATGAATCATAGACTCAAAGAATATGCTGAGTTGGAAGGCACCCACCAGGATCATGGAGTCCAACTCCTGGGCCTGCACAGGAACCCCCAAGAGTAACACCATGGGTCTGAGAGTATTGTGCAAACACTTCTTGAACTCTGTCAAGCTTGGTGCTGTGAGCACTGTCCTGGGGAGCCTGTTCCAGTGCTCAACTACCTTCTGGGGGAAGAACTTTTTCTAATATTCAACCTAAACCTCCCCTGATACAACTTCAGACCATCCCCTTGGGTCCTGTCTCTGGTCACCATGAAAACATTGCTGAAAGTGATATCTTACAAAAGTGATATCTTACAAAAATTATAAGTTCTCTGTTTTCACCCAGTAACAAGTTCCTGAAGAGTGGCAGGGTTTGCAAGCACAGGTTATCTTACAAGATCAGAGTCCGAATTTCAAACTCTCCATGACTGAACTTGATTCTCAATGCTATATTTAAGTGGCACTGGTAATCCTGTAAATAAATAAATAAATAAATAAATAATTGTCATAGCACCAAATAGAATTGAAATATATATAAAAGGCACCTTAGGCTTTTTGTATGGTATAGTTTATAAGAAGATATACAGTTATGGTGACATTTCCTTTCCTAGTTTTTGAATTCACAAACTAGAAAATTCTAGTTGCTTCTGTAACTTTGTAACTTGATATTGAGATCAAATAACACCTAGAGATAACTACAAAAACTGTAAGCCAATGCAGATATGGTTTTTGCTAATTGAAGTATTGTTGGATGATTTCCCCATGTCAATGGTAAGAAATTTCCCTCTCTTTCAGATGCTCCCATTGCCCCCTGTCATCTGCAATAACACAGGCTAAAATATATCTTGTTGTGAAAGCTCCTTTTTCTGGGTCAAGATACTTAACAGATTTTTTTAGGCTTATTAAGAAAGGCAAAAGGGTCTGTTACTTTTACCTGATGTTTTCTTGTGTATCCTGAATCAGTGAGAAATAGATGAGCAATTTTTGAAATGGAGCTTAGATTCATTGCCAGAACAACAAAAGGGAAGCTTTCAAGGAAGAAAGGTAATCTTCAGTTTTCTTTAATAGTTCCCCAAAAATGTGATCTGAGCATGAATGGGACTGTTTGTGTTTCTAGCAATAATTAGCAATGATTTTTAGCAAGGATCTGCAAAGCTACAATTTTTTGTACCTATGACCCTGTCACCTGTACAACCTTGCAGAAACCATAAACCTTTGCAGAAGAGTTGTCAAGTAGAAGCATGGAGGAGAGATTGCTGCAGTATCTACAGCAAGTGTGGGGACAACCTAATTGCACTGTTGCAGCTCAGGGCTTGAAATAACAGGTCCTCCTAAGACAGCCTCTTAATACAGACCGGCTATTGCTCTGATCACACACAGCTTAGTATTTAGTGCAAATCTAGTCCCTGCAAAACTGGGCAGAGTCAGTCCATTCCTCTTGTCACCTGCCAGCACAATCCCCGTCTTTGTTGCTCCTTTACCTCTTGTTGTTTTTCACTTAGGATATAATTTCTGTTGTTTGTTAAAGAGTTTATGTCTTTGGACATCTTTGTACAGCATCTCTTTCATTGTAGGCTTCTAAACAGTGGGACCCTTAGAGATGATAATAATAGTATTTAGAATCATAGAAACATAGAACCATGGAATGGTGTGGATTGGAAGGGGGCTTAAAGATCATCTAGCTCCTTCCTGCTGCCATGGGCAGGGACACCTTTCAGTGCTCAGAGCCCCATTCAGCCTGGTCTTGAACACTGCCAGGCATGCACATCCACAGTTTCTCTGGGCAACCTGTGCCAAGGCCTCACCACCCTCACAGTAAAGAATTTTTTCTTAACATAACTTATACGCTCAGTTTGAAGCCATTTCCCTTCATTCTACGTGAATGTCACTGCATGCTGCTATAAATAGTCCTTTTCCATCTTTCTTGTGAGCTTCCTTCAGGTGATGGAAGGCCACAATTAGGTCATAGATCACAGGATTCATTCTCAGCTCATGCTGGTTCTAGGATTTTCCAGGTGCATCTCATCTTCCACCTTGATGGCATTCTTTCTTTAAATTATTGGTACTGATATGGAAAGATTATTTTTAATTCTTGAACTCTAAAATAGGTTATTTACTGAAGATGAAATGTTGCACCAGACAGAAGGTGTGCAATAGTGAAATTAGCTTGAAATAAATTATACCAGTTGAGGGACGTGGGGAAAAGGACTTTGAAATTTTACTGGTTTAATGATAGGATGTAGAGGATTTTATAAGAATTATCCTTTCCTGTAGAAAGTGACCCTTATTTTCTTTAAATAAACCCTTGCTGTTTTTTTCAGTAGTAGGATTTTTAATTGTGGATTTTAAGAAAGCAGTGAGATGCCATTAAGTATGGTAAGTTATACCATTCCACATCTGTACTTGAATAAAATGCAAGGCTGGGAATTTTTTAAAAAACCTCAAAACATTCAGAACATTCAGTCAGAAATGTCTCTTGTAGTAGTAATGTTTAGCTTTATTAACAGTCCATTTTTGTTGTATGACTCATAGGATCCCTGCTTCAAAAGAGGAGAAGCTGTATCTCCAAATCATATACTTGAGTGTATTACTATTAACAGAAAAATATTTTTATTTCTCAGTGGCATCAAGTTTTGCTAACACAGTGTGGTATTATCCTGAAACAAAACCATTTTCTTACTTGGATGTAGCATGCATCCGAATGTCATATATAGACTAATAAGAATAACTAGCATTTGGTTTTAGCGAGGACAGAGATAATTTTGTTCCAAGTAGCTGGTACAGTGCTGTGTTTGAATTTAAGATGAGGGTAATGTTGATAACATTACTTTTGTTTTTGTTACTGCTGAGCAGGACTTGCTCAGCACAAGGCCTTTTCTGCATCTTTTGCTGGCCTGCCAGTGAGAAGCTTGGGAGACACAGGAAGCTGGGAAGGTACAAGGTCTGGACAACTGATCTCAACCCACCCAGGGGATATTCTACACTCTGTGGTAGCATGCTCAATAAATAAACTGGGGGAAAGCTGTCTGGGAAGCCACTGGTCAGGAACAAGCTGGGCATTGGCCATTGGTAAGCAGTGAGCAATTGCATTTTGCATCTCTTTTTTTTGTATATTCTAATTTTGGTTTTGTTGTTGTTATTATTTTCTGTCCCATTTTGTTTGGTTAAACTGTCTGTAACTCAAGCCATGAATTTTACCTTTTTTTCCCCCCCTTATTCTCTCCCTTATCCCTGTGGAGGTTTGGGAATGAGTGATACACTCTTTGGTGTTTAGCTGCCTGCTGGGTTACATCACAGCAGAATTTTAAAGGAAAAAAAAGTGTTGAATTTTTGAACGACTATTTTGTGAAGAAAAATTATAGAGCTTAAGGTATGTTTAGCTTAGTTTAAGAATTACCAAAAATGCATACTCCTGATACACTTTTATGGCTTCCAAGTTGTAATAAAAAACAGTACTCTATAATAAGTACCTGGTACCAAGTTGTGGCAAACATTAAAGAACAGCATGTAGTGGAGTGGTACAAGGGCCTCTGACTTAGGAAAACAAGAGATTACAAGGCCAGCCAAAACCAATGCAATAGCTATGAGTATAAATGTTTTCTTTCATCACTAAAATAGAATGAAATTAATTGATACATGTTGTCATTTGCCTCATCAAAACATACACCATGATTTTAAAGGGATGCTAACTGGAAATGAGTCTGTAAGGTAGATTAATTATTTAATATGCACCATGTGTTAGCATGAGGCATGTGCTGAGTATTGTGGATTGATCAGTAAGAGGAGAAACCTGAAATAAATAGAAAGAAGCAGTGATGCAGTGATATATATTAATGGTCTGTATTAATTTTTAATAACCAAATATGAGTTTTCTGTGGCTGGCCTGTGTTTTCACACATACAGCTAATTAATAACAAGATTTCTAAGGAGTATTTTTTAAGCTGGAATAAAAAAGAGCAGTAAAAGATCAGCGTTTCTGTCACTGTTTGGGAGTTTTCTTGACTATATTTGAGACCAGAAGCTGAAATATTTTTCTGGAGTAGCAGTTCTCAGGCCCTCTCAGGAAATGCATTCAAACATTGCAGTCTTATGCTTTCTATCTTCATTTTCAGAGTCTAAACACACCCTCTGGAGGTGTTGCAAAGCGTGAAACCATGCTGGTGTTGTTTCAGGGACATGTTTTCTGTGTGTGCACACAGCTGAACAGCTTTGTGTCTCTGGCATTTGTAGCTGCTTTGAAGTCCAGCCCAAGGGTAGATGAAGTTGATTATTTGTTATGGTAGTTGTTTCTGCCTGTGTTAGCCCAGCAGGAATATCATGACAGAAAGTAGTTATTCCTCTCTTTTCTTTAAATATTGCTTCAGTCAAGATGAGGCAGTTTAAAATCATATTGCTTTAGAATATCTAAAATACAGGGAAATTTCAGTCATGACTTGGAAACAATGAAATATGAAGGAGTTGTTAGACATGACCTGAAATATTTTTTCTGGAAACAGAATTTGGTGTGGTGAAGGCTTGACAGTTCCTGATACAAATGTTTCTCTTTTCTTAAAACAATGGAGGGATGGATGGGCAACCAAATGCCATGGCCTGGCTGGGCAGTAGGAAGTCGACTATCATGACATCTCACTATCAGAGGCAAATACTCAACCTTATCTTTCACCTCTTCAGTCTAGAAAGTGGGAGCATTTGAGAAACATACAAGCAAGGTAAATTTTATTTCTATTGATAAGGTGTGAAGAAAAGTTGTTTCTGTAGTGGTGCCTAAATTATTTTGGCCTGCATATGAGAAATGAGAAGTTTGGTGGTTTTTTTAACAATAATGGCTTCTCATCTCAGTTGTAGCATCTCTCTTTTTATTTCTTCTTTTAGACAGGCAGGATTTATATGTACAAACAGAATTACAATCCTCATATGGTAAGAACTGAATTAAAATAAAAATTGCCGGAAGGGATTGTTTCATCCTGTTATACATGCCACTCTCCAGTATCATACTGAGTTTTTAGATTATTTCCCTGATAAATTATTATTTGACTGTTGTGTAATTATATACTCACTGTGTTATACTGCCTTTATGGGTACATTGCATAAAATGGGATATTCAAACTTCCTCCCCCTTTCACAACCAATCCTCTCCAAGACCCCCTGGTAATTTGGCTGCTTCAGTTTAACCTTTATTCCAACCTAAATGTCACCAACTTATTTGGCCAATTATGTCTCCAGAGCTAGACTTCTCTGTATAACTCGCATTTCCTGCAAAATAACGAGTAATTGCATCTTTCCTCAATAATAAATACCTTAGGATTAAATCTGAAAGTTGAGGTTTTTGTTGATCAGGGTATATTTGTTTCTGATAACCGGAAAAATGTCCTATTGAAGAACTGGTGTGCCGCAGGCCCCGTCATGAAAAGAAAGCGCCTTATGCAATGACGATCTTTCCATTAGTCCCTCTTCTATTTGCTAATGCATAAAGTATCAGCTACCACCTTCTGGTTTGTGGTCAAAGGCTGAGGACCTGCAGCACAGTCATTTTGGTGTCTTCTGGCTGTTTGGGAGACTGGATGAGCCCGAGGATTTCAGCAGGAGCCGGGGCACGGAACGGGTGTTGCCTGCTCAGCCCGTGAGCTCCATCCCAGGCGCTCTCTGCGGGGCAGGGCAGTGGTGACACTGTGCTCCAGAGCTGGCACCACCACGCCAGCTTGATTTCATCCAGGTAGGAAAATGAAGTGTAAAATAGGAAGCAGGAAATCTGCCAGAGGGAAGGAAGTGTGTTTTCCTGGGGAGTCCTCACTCAGGCAGAAGCCAAAACAGTGGCAACAGTGAGGAGGGAGGTGTAGGAGAAAATGGCACTTTTGGGATGGAACAAAGTATCTAATGCAAGCACCTCTATAATATGTGTGTGAACAACATAAGGGACTGTTAGGAAGGGCAGGAGGGCAAAGTGGGTAATGCCTGACAGGAGGAAGCACACAGAGCTCATGGCATGTGAATGAGAATTAAGTGGAGGACCACAGAGCAAGCTGTGTGAGTTCCAACTTTGAGCTCTACCTGGGGGCTTACCATTTGGGAACAGGAGAGGATTTCTGGAAACAGGTGGAAGTGTTTGAGGAATTTATAGAAAACATGGGAGAGGAAAGAGAGGGAAAAACAAAGGGCTTCTGGAGGTATTCTGAGTTTGAGATGGGCACAGAATACATAGGCCCAGAGCACGTAGATCTCTGGCTCACATCTCTGCTGGACAAGTGAGACCTGTGCATGTGGGCTGCAGGCAGAACCACAGCAAGATAAATAACAATGAATGCCATCTAAATAGCTAGGTTCAGACATGCATTGGCTTTAGGTGGAAAGGCAGGAACTGCTTAAAATCATGTCTTCAGAAGTTTTGTGTGTTTGTATCAAAAAATCTTGAACATTTACTATGGTTTGGGACAAGGCATTAAACCAGTGCAAAGGTTTTTAATAGGCACTCCTTGATGCCTGTAAAGGTTAAATAGGGACTGTCTTCTTCCATTAGGATTCTAAGAACAGAGATTTTACCATCTAATTTAAATCGAACTGCAGATAATAAGATGAAGAGTTGAAATATAATGTTAAGGGCCTAGTCTCAGATTTTAAACAGAAAGCTGGGTGTGAGATTCACTGAGTACTGGATATATACATTGAGTACTCTGGATATAAATCACATCCTGTAGCATGCAGTTAGAAGGCTGATCTTTATTTACATTTCACAGCCCAGACAAAAATAAAGTCTTGCTTGAATTAAATGTTAACATTGGATAATGTTGCTTAAATGTTTTTAATAACATTTATACATTTTATAAATTAAATACTGAACTTTCAAACTGAAAAATAGAAATATAAGGCCTTTTTTCAATTTCACTTTTGAACCAAAACAACTGAAATGCCAGTGATTTTTTGAAGTGCTTTTAGAGTTAAATTCACAAACTTTGGTTGAAAAATCTTTCTGCAGGTCAGCTGCAAAACGTCCTATACACTAGGATTCTCTTCACTGATCTGTTAATAAACTGATCTGTGGTCATATACCCTTCTGTGCACAGATTATTATTGTTTCCTGTGTTCTTCCTGTTACATACATTAAAAATAGATTTAAAATAATGACAGGCAGAAATAGTCCAATAATTATGTTTCCTTTGGATTTACATAATTTTTCTTTTCCTGTTGAGACAGGTACCTACTTACACCCTTTTAAATACAGTTGAAATGACTGGGATAAATCTATATGAGACTTGAAGAGTGTGGAGCCTACAGATATTTGTATCATCTTTTTATTGCTTCAAACTGACATCATTTGGATCTCAGAAGAGATAGCAATGGAGAAGGATTTGGCAAAGATCCCTCCCTATCTGGGTGTAATGCATGGCAGGAAGGACAATCACAGCCTGGGAAGGACAATTACAACCTGTCCAGACTCCTGAGAGGAATGTTTTCATGACGTATTTGAGAATTAAATATGAATACATTGTGAAGGATCTATTTTATATGGAGTCCCAAAATAATAGCTACAAACTCCAAGGATATATCCATATGAAATACTGGTTTCCTCAGAACATAATCCCTTTACCCTTTTTAATTTATTTAATTCCTACCTATTCAGCTTGTGCTAATGGACTCTGCCTATAGCTATTCAAGCAATTAATAAGATAGATTTCATGCAAACATATGGTCTTGTGTGTATCCTTCAGTCATAACAATAAACAGAAGAAGAGGGATGAAATAAAATTTCTGCAGAGAGGAATGGAAGGCTTTTTTAAAGGCTTTTTTGCAGTGTGTAACTTTTCATGGTACCTGAGTGCTAAATAAACGTCAGAGCTATGAGGTGTGTAATTATGGTCTTCATAACTGAAATCTTTTCTCTTTTGGTCAAAAATAAAAGAAATATTGAGCAATGGATTTAACATCTCATTCCTCCTTCAGAAGCTTGGCTTCAGTTCCTTGTTGTCTGCACAAGCAGCTGATACCCATCCACTACAATTTAAAACTCACATAGTGTTTTAATATCACTGATCCTTCTAGCATGAATATATTTGTTCATGACTTTTTACTGCAGTTGTTTCACACAGAAAAACATTTCACAATTGTGGGAGGTCTGTCAAACAGGCTATACTGACTAACAGCGTATCTCAAGTGACTGTTCAGAATTCATATCTATGGGGTAAGCACTGTATTCTGAATACTGCTAGTTTAGCTTTCGTCAGGATCTATGTTTAATTTATTTCTGTTTCCTGTATTTCCTGAGAACAAACAAAGCTTTGGGTATATGATAATTAAGCTTTTCATGAGGCACATTTGTACTCCAGCAGTGTTGCTAATGTTTATGGTCCTTTTTCATTATTTTGTGTATATATTATATATATATATATATATGTATAAACATACTCTATATGAATTTATATTCTTCATATTTACTGCAGAAAATTCAGTTTCTTGGAAAACATATGTACCATGCCACAATAGAAAATAACACACAACAATATATGGTTGCTTACAATGTAGGTAGAAATTGTGACCTATTTTAGCTTTTTATAGTAGTATTATGAGAAAAGTACTGAAGTTTATAGATCTGCTTGTTAGAGAGGCCAAATGCCTGCAGGTTCTGTTGATTCCTGCAGGGGTGGATATTCAGCACTCCTGTAAACCTGACTCTTAAGTGTTTACCACAGATATCTTTAAAATAGTCTTTCCTTACTTGGCAAGAACATGAATATAAGAAAAATATGGGTCATCAGCTCAGTGTATTCC
Organism: Prinia subflava; assembly: GCF_021018805.1. Lineage (NCBI taxonomy): Eukaryota > Metazoa > Chordata > Aves > Passeriformes > Cisticolidae > Prinia > Prinia subflava. The sequence continues at coordinate 43,705,398 of NC_086283.1, read as the reverse complement.
AGAAACAAACGATCTGTTAGGTATTGTCTTCTTATGATTCTGCAAGAGCTGTTAATAAACACTAGTCTCCTTCCAAACCACTGCTGTTATCACTGATGATGCTGTTGCACAAATATGTCCTGGTGTGATAAGGGGATATGCAAATTGAAGACCTTTTTCTGAAACAGGAGGTGTTTGGTATTTCCCAGTTTCAATTTTGTTTTCGTACAAGCTGCTTGCCTCACGCTTTTTTAAAAAAAAAAAATTAAAAATTAAGATGATCTTATTTAAATTATGCGTACATTGCTAGTAAAGCAAAGTTGTAAAGAAAATACTGTCTGAAACTTTTAATCAGAATGTATTAAAAGTATGTCAATTTAAGTGTATATTGTGTCTGATTTGAAGACCAAGAAATCTGTTATATTTCTATGGGCCATGTATACAAGATATACTGCCTTGAACTAGGTTATGTTACCCCTTTCTTCAATGGAAAGGAAATTTTAGATTTGCTATCGCAGTAATGACAGGGGGAAGCCCCCAGTATCTCACATCTATACAAATGGCTACAACTCCAAATCTAAGGTGAGACACCAGCTAAGTTAGGCAGAACTCACTACATTTGCAGGTAAAGAGGGTGACATTTGAAGAGGGCATGTAACAGAGGTCTGATTTCAGTACACTGTGGAAGAGGCTCACTGCCCTGCCTGTTTGGGTTATGACTACAGAGGGGTTTTTTCTATGTTTCCCATACTTATGAGATTGCCAGAATGGTACCTGAACTTTGCCTTCAAACTTTCCTCTGGAAAGTGTACAGGAACATTGTAGCCTTAAATTATGAGGTCAGATGATGGATCATAAATCTCAAGAAATATTCAGTAGCTAGGGAATGCTGTGTGCATTTTGAACTGCACACAAAGGATAGGTTTTTGGCCTAGTTTCACCTCCACCTTCTTGTGACTATGGTATTTCTCCTGCAGGACACCAAAAAAGTGTCTGTGCTTTGACATTTTGGGATTTTAGCTCTGATTTATTTTGCAGAAGGCTGACTAATGAGTATTCCCTTATTGCAGTCTAGTTTTTCTGGTTGCAAGACAGAAAGTAACATGTGGCCTATCACCAGAGTGCATAGTACAGCTTTCTTGAAGTTCACTAGCTTGGTTTTGTCTTCAACGTGAAGTTCAGATATACAGTTTTCTGCCAATTTTAAGGAAAGTTATCTACTTAAACATTTAAACGAACATAAGTAGCTGAATAGGTACAGCAACTGCTTTGGCTCCTTGGTGAAATGCATTTGGTGCAAAATTTTAGAGAGGGCAAGAAAAGCTTTCTGATAACATGACAGATGTAGAAACCCTTTTCACTTCACTTTCTGTTTTCTTCTTAAAGGGGGTTAATCTTGTGTTTAACCCTCAGAGAGAGACAGACACCACAAAAACCACAATACAAACCCTTTGTTGTGAGAGAGGCCTCAGGGCACTGAGGTGGCACCACAGATAATCTGTAGATCTGAGGTATCACAGTTAGGCATTTGTTGATTATTGCTGTGGGCAAATGTTGAGTGCACACAGACATGAGTTAAAGATATGAATGACTGGGAATAGTGCTTCTCTGCAGAGCAGGTCAGATGCTTTTACCAGGCTTGTTGACAACAGCTTTCTGCAACAAATGGCTTGTCCTGTAACACATAACCTGCTGCATCTTTGTATGTTTGCAATGACACTCCATGGTCATATGGAACATGACAGAAAAATTCAAATATTTTTTGACCGAGGCACTATTTAAGTAAGATAACCTATTTAGGTTAACCAAGTTACAGTTTTAATGGCTATTTTTCCAGAGCTTCCGTACAGAGGAATGTTTGAAGAGACTGTATAGGTTACCAGTTTTTCAGGTTTTAGTGGTACCCACTATTAGGCAAACATGACAGTTTGCCTCAAGCAAGGAGAATCTGTCAAAACACAATGTTCTTCTCTCCCATCACTGCCAAAACTTTTAAAGATGTCTGTGCCATGCATACAGTTATAATTAGTTATAATGTTATTTGTTTGCTTTGCGTTTCTGCCAGCTTCTCTCCCCCAGTCCACATGAAGTAGCAGCTTTGCTGAGGGAATTTAGACACTGTAGTCTAGCCTACACCACCACTTTCTTGTGTGTCTTCACTGGCATCATACTTCACCATCTTGCTATCCTCCAAAAATTCCCCATTTCATACTGTTTTCCCTGTCTATTTCTGCTCATCATGCTCATTCCTCTTTATCTCCCCTCTTCATCTCCCTACAGTCCCTGGCTGGTGCTTTTTCTTTTGCAGTCCTTTTGGCTTGGATAGCAGCCTGTATCTGTTAAATGCTAATCATCACTGAAATCCTTACAATTAATTTTCTTCAAGGAATTATTATGGTGTATTTGCTTTGCCTGTAGTCTCTGTTCTCAGTTTGTTTGGGTTTCCTTTCTCTCCCTTTTCTATTGGATCTTATGTGGAGCGGCAGCAGGAGGCACAGAAGAGACATTAATCTGGGTTTGTGAATCCGCTGGGCATTACTGAAGGCCATAGCAGTGTCACAGTGCCTTTTCTGCTCTTGGTCCACCAAGGATACAAAGCTGTCAAAACTCCAGTTCTTATTTCATGCTTTTGGTTCTGACATCAGCTGGACAGCAAAGCAGCTGTGGATCATGTGTTTGCAGCACTCCTTTCAATGTCACCAGTGGCTGTTTGATTAAAAAGAGATCAGGGAGGAGTGTACTGGTTTAAGCCTGGCTCTAATGAGTTGATACACGAAGTCCACAAATGATTTCTTCCGTGTCACACTTGCTTGCTCTTACTGCTCACAGGGCCAGAGCAGTTTGTTGTTCCCTTACTGAGATACTGAGGGCAAAGGTGGTGGAGATGCTGGAGGGGTCAGAAGACAGGAAACTCGCAGCTGACTTGCTGAAGGACATCTTACTGCACCTGCACCTTTTCTTCTTTGCATAACCCCTGGCAAGTCCTTTGTGCTCTTTGAAGCTGACAGACTGATGTTTGCTTTAGTGGTTATAGAGCCTGTGTTGCAGCTTCACTCTCAAAGCTGAGTGTGAGGTTTCATCTACACAGTATGTGTTCACACACATGTGTAATCCTTTTGAGACTGGTTCTCTTGAGCTCCTCACTTCGTGTGTACCATCAGGAGTGTTAGTTTTAGTGTGTAGCTGAGTTCAGCTGCTTTTGCTGCATGAGGTTATTTGTTCCTGTCTTGCAATCTGCATTTACATTAGTAACACATAAGAATTTTCTATGCTTGCTCTCTTGCATACATTGTACAGGACCATAATTGACTTCAAGGCTATTTTATCTCTGAGGTGAACCCTTTTCCTGAATGCTTAAGAGAAGAATGTTAGAGGCTGCTGTTAGAATTTCTGCCAAAAAAAAACCCCGTAGAGGTGCTTTATTTGTTTAGGAATAGATGATTTTACAGTGTGATTTAGTGCTTCATGCTTTCCAGTTTTGCCTTGCAGGAGAAAATGTAATAGGAAGAAAGGTTATGTGGAGGAAAAGGTAACAGCAAAAGTAGTGTGCCTCTCTGCACAGTTAAAACAACAACAACTATCCCAGAGGATAGTGCAGAAAAAAAAAAGTGATTTTAGTGAGTATCATGGGGTCAGAAACAGTATGACCATATTGCAAATAGTGAATCTGAGGAAAAAATCTCTGGAGGCATGAGATTGTTCCAGCTAGTAAATAAGATCACACTGTGTTCTCTCACTCCACACTTCCTCAGTATGAGAGACTTTTGCAAGCATTAAAATCTTAAATAAATGATTAAATTATCAAAACTCTGTTGGTTATGAATAGCATCAATAAATCAGTTTGAGAAGAAGTTGCTCTTCCTGTTACCCTTTAATGTAGTTTGAGATCCCCTCTAAAGTCTTAGAACACTTTTTTTACTTTGTTGAGGTGAGCAGAGGCATATATGAAAATGCTGCAACACCTCCAAGAGGTCATGTCTTTGGTGAAATGCTTAAAATCTTCTCTTTGTGTGATCTTGATTAATTGCAGTGTATCACTTGTCACCACTGAATACTCCTTCAGTGACCAACCCCTGTGCCCCCTTATTTCTCCTCCTACTATGAAAGAACTTTCTTTTTCATCGTCGTGCCACTTGCAGATTTTAAGGTCATGCATCTGCACACTGTGAATATGTATGAATATTTCTGCTGAGGCTTTGTTCTTCCACTGATACAGCAACCAGACTGAAGCTGGAAAGGGACATTAGAAGAAAAACTTTCCTTAAGCACTTCTGTCTACCCAGTTTCCCCTCTCTGAACTAAAATTTCTAGAGTTCAATGCTTTTGTAAGAATGCCAATTTGGCACTCTAAGCAAATAAATGAGGAGAGAAAAACCCAAAACCAAAAAGATTTCATGTTTTTTAATCAGGAGAGGTCTGGCTTTGTATTACAAATTTTTATCCTTAGCAGCAAATTTTTATCCTTAGAGATGGGGATCTCTAAACTGTTCCCTTAAGGGTTTTTTGGTAGAGACTTTCCATTTGGTCAAAAGGCTCTTTCTAGGCAGTCATCTCCAGAGAAAACAGTGTCTGAGCTTCTAGACAGTAAACAGTTCAGTCCCACAGGGTCTAGGGTGATCTGGATAAATTTAAAATAAAGGCAGTGACGAGCAGTACAATCCCTCCAGAGTGTCTGTGTACATGTGCATGTGTAATGTTGACTACGAATATTTTATCTAACCTTGGTGCAACCTCAAGCAAAGCATCTTATGTGATAAATAGATTGGGCTACAGACACATCAGACTATGTCTTTATCAGTCCTTCCAAGATTTTAAATAATTTACTCTTTTCACTTTTTCTCTCTTTGTCTTTAAATGCTCCATAATGTTGTCACAGTGACAAGATAACATTGTGTATCCAGAAATAAATTCTAAATTTATTTATACTTTGTGTTGCTCTTCATCTCTTCTTCCTCCTGAGGATCCAAACAATGGGACAGTAACGCATATACTGCATTAACATCTACACGTCAAGCAATTCTTCTGCTTACTGTTTCTCACATATCTTAATGTATGTTGACCGCTGAAGAAATTGTTTTTGCTAACAAGTTTTCTTTTTAACAGTTGGCACTACAGTTCTCCAGCAGCAGGTTTACTAACTGTGCTGTGTCCTGTTTTTCTTCTGGAAGAGTTATCTTTTCTTTTTGTTTCCTCTTTTTAAATTTCTGTATGCAGCAACTCAAACTTTTAAGGGAAACCATCATTCTTTCTGTTATCAGGAAGTATATTGTGCATACACACAGAGTGGCTCTAGTGGGACACAGGGAAGTGAGACATACTTGAATGAGCTTGTCATCTCATAGCCCAACCACAGCACTGCACACACCCAGCCACACTGCCCTGGGGATCTGAGCCAGCTTGTCTGGAGCAGTCTGGGGGTCAGCATGGCAGCATGCTGTGCAGTCTGGATCCATAGGCTTGTTTGCATATTTAGCAGTTTTTGCATATTTATTTTTACCACTGGAGCTGAGAAATCACTGCTTCTTTGGAGCTGTTACTCGGCTATTCTTAATGGATCACAGTCAGTTCATCTCTTTGGGGGCAGCTCTGAATCATAGTTACTGGCTATTATACTGCTGGGAAAGAACTTGCATTTTATGGTTACTAGTATGATGCACATAATAATATATAAGAAAAAATTTCACAGGTCAAGACTGTGGCAGATAAAAATGGAAAAATATTTTATATAATTGCTATGGGGACCTGAAAATAACACTGTTCTGTTAAACCTTTTACAATACAATAACTGCTTCATTCTACCAACTAAACCCCAAGAAATTAGGACAAAGGCTGACGACATAGAACAGTGACTTTCTAAATTCTATTTTTTATCCTTTGATCTGAAGTCTCTGTAGCTGGAGCTGACTCCTGACAGATCTTAGTAGCTGATAACAAGTACTGAGATTTCATCTCCAAACCTGATCTTGAAGTAAGTTCCCCATGAAAGCTGCATAACACCTTGTAAAAAAGGATATACAGCTGCTATGCATCTGAATGCTCTTATCTGAATGCCAGAATATGCCTTTAAAACTCTTCAAGGGTAGACTTATCTTCTTTTTGATTCTGGCAATCAGTTGTTATCTCAGCAAATCAGCACTTAGGGCTCTCTGTAAGGGTTCTTCATGCACTGCCTCTTTTATTGGTCCTGCATATATGTTTGTGTATCTGTGAGGAGAGGGTCTTGTGGATCCCACGCCATCCACTCGTTGAGAATCCTTGATCAAATCAAGATCCTTGATCCATCTTCCTGCTTGATGGAGAGAGATGACTGCTCTTACTCTTTTTTTAGCACTGAATATATCCTGTGGGATTACCTTGCTTACACTGCCATGCTGTGGGTGGAACTCCTTCAAATCCACACTTGCAATCAGCTCAAAGCAGTCCTGTCCTATTTACAGCCTACACTTCTTCCCACAGATTGTCCTTGGAATGATTTTTAAAAGCACCTCGCCATATGCTCTACTCTGTTGTTACAACTTGTTGATAATGTTGGGATTCTGCTGTAGCTGTCTTGCAATCATGATGAAATTGGCAATGACCTAGTGATGGAACAGAATAACTGCAGATGAGCAGGCTTTGCAGCAGTGATTGCATGGCACAGAGTGACTCTTGCAGACATATGTAAACTTCTGTTTTGTTAGCACAGGTATTTACCGCCATGAAGGCATAGCAGGCTCAATTTCACAGGGATTACGTGTACTTCTTATTTCCAACCAGTGCTAGATTGTGTTGTGTCTGGTAAAATACAAAGTTAGGATTAGATTTCCCTGCCCCTACCATATCTACAGTGATTCACCCTGAGAATCCCCTTTGCCCATGGGATTGTCAGTCACTGTGTTTACTGCTGCTCTTCATTTAGTTATTGGTGACTACTCATATGAATTTTTTTTTTCTTTTACCTTTGTACGATAGCTCTAATTAATATTATTTGAGCTTTCATGCTGTCTCCTTGATAGTAGATTGTAATGAGTGTGTTGTTGTCTAGGGCTGCTTCTTAAGTTCTTGCATACTGAATTTGAAAATTTGGTTTCTGGTGGTTCTCACTGCTTCAATCCTTTTCTTCATCAGATTGCTTTGCTAATTAAGTAGAGAGAGGTCTGTTTCATTGGTAAAAATCTAGTTTGTTTTTCACACTTGTTTGTGAATCATAACTTGTGGTCTCTCTATCTCACACAGGAGCACAGAGGTGAAGCTGGTGAGATGGCTCTTTCCTGTGGTGCTGCATGAGGGCGTGCTGGATCTTGCTTCCAGTACTCAAACACCTGTGCTGGGCCACCAGCAAATAATCTTTTCACTCTGAGTGCTTTGATTAACATATGCACAATGCCAGATTTCCTTCCAGGAAAAAAAATCAAAGAAATAATTTTAAAAGGAGAGTATTTAGCTTAAAAGTCATAGTGTTCTTAAATAATGTTGCGTGTCATCTTATTTCAGAGTGCGGAACAATGATGAACAATTATTCATGAAAAAAATCTAGGCCCAAATCCAACAAAAGAGTTAAAGAAAAAAAGAAGCTACAATCGAGCGTATATTGTTTATCGTTTAGTATTGATTCTATCAGTTTATTTCTCAGTAATCACATTTTGAATTTTGTTTTTCATTCCTGAATGGGACAAGAGAAAGTGAACTTGAAATTTCTTGCAGGATGTCTTTCTTCTTTCCAGGTGTTTTCATTGAGAAATGTAGAAATTAATTTATATTTAAATATTTTATTATTTTTAAATATAAAAACCTCTTACCATTTATTTTGTATTAAAATATATCCTCTCTTATTTAATTTTTTCAAATATTTTTCCTAATCATGGTAACTACAGCTTGTTGTAATGAAAACAATGCTTTTCAGATTAGATTGCTGTTCTCAGCAATGTAAAATTAAGAAAATACTCTTACAAATGATAAATACAAATATGATATTAAACATTACTTCAACTAATCTAATCTAACATGCAAATGAACCCCTCATGAAATACAGTCTTCAAAAGCTTTGGTTATCCTACAGTATTATGGAATTATTTGAGGTCTTTTTTCTTGTGTATTTTCATTAACAGGACACTTTCTCCAAAATGATGTAGCCTTTAGATGAAAGCAGCATCTTTTCCCCAGAAAAGTGAATTTCTTTCCTAGCTCTGTCAGCATGTTTTTTATTAGTAAATATCTGGCTTGATTGGCATAAATTGCCCTTGAGAAGATCATCTTGAATAAGATTTGTCACATTCTACATACTGCTGAAATCCTTCCCCTTCATTTAGATAAAATTAGCATGTCATCAAGTGAGTGGTTGTGGTGCTGACAGAGGGAATGGCCATGTGCTCATGAATCAGCAAAGTCTGGGAATTAGTCAGATTTCTGTTCCAGAGGGCTGCAGTGTTTCAGCTTTTGTTAATGTGTATCTCATCATTGCTGTGTTTCAAAAGTAGATTAAATGTGAAAAATTAAATTCCCACTAAACTGACTTTCAGCTTCTAGTTGGTTCAGATTCCAGAGAGAAAGAAGGTAGAAAAACTAACCCCAGTGCCTTTATCCTTCAAAAACCTGCTACAAAAGGAAGTTATGCACTTCCCAAAAATATTTTTGTGGCCTCAAACTCTTTCCAGCTAAATAACTCATCCTTTTGAAGAATATCTTGGTGACCCTCTGTGGCTTTCCTGCTGCAGAACGTTGTACATATGTTCTGCTGAATAGGGTAGAAAAATCGCTCAGTTTGGAGGGCAGAGAAGCATTTGTATAAATCATGCTTCAAGAACACGGCCCCCTTTCTTCTCAGTTCAATATTGTACTCTGTTAGTGGAAGCATTCTGGTTTCCACAAAGTTATCTTTCTCCTGGTAGTGGAAAGAAAATCTTGAAAGCACCTATACCTAGCAATAATTATAAAGCCTTCTTTGCAAACAAATGACCCATAAGTGGGATAATGACAATACAGTGATTGCACAGCTTTACTGACTCCCAAGACAGCAGTGAAGTAACTCACCCTACTCTCACTTCTTTTGAAGGAATTATAGCAAAAGCTTAGAAGGAAACCAAAACTTAGATTCCAAAGGGAATCTTTACATAAAGTTTTAAATCTAAACTTCCTCAGCCTTTGGAGAAATCAGGATTTGGATTGACTATTATTTCTTTGGTGGTAAACTCAAAATTCTGTTCTGTCTCATAGACAAACATACACCACTGGTGGGGTTTTGTTACTTTTTTTTTCCTTTTTTCTGGTTGGTTGGTTTGAATTTTTTTGTCTTTTTTTTTTTTTTTTTTTTTTTTTTTTTTTTTTTTTTTTTTTTTTTTGTTTCTTCAATTGTGTTATCTAAGATGTGCCTAATTTCTGGGGGATTTCTTTTTCTGGTTCTTCAAAAATATTTCCAATCTACTTCCTTGAGTTTCCATTTAAAGCACTGTAAGTATTAAGACAATTGCAATCCGCTGACATTACTGAAATAACTTGAACACTGGAAAACTAGTGTTTTACTTATGTTCTTGAGGACAAGGACAATGTATTTCTCTCTCGGTTCAGTGGGAAGACCAAAAAAGTTTTGCTTTTCCTTTTGCCAGGATAGAGGCAGGGTTTTTGCTGTGATCAGATTATTCTCACTGTTCTCCAACATTTTTTTCATATAAAGGCAAAGATGTCAGTAGTCATTTAAACTCTATCAGCTGAATTTTCATTAGAGAAAATGAGGAATTATTGCACAATTCTTATGGCCCATAAAATTTTAATGTGTATCTGTCCCACAGGTGAGGATGGTAACAAACACCTGTGGGTAAAAGCAGCTCATCAGTGTTTGCCTTTTATTGCTGCAACTGGAGAAAGAATGCATAAATAACAAATTGTAACACTGTGGTGCAAGACCAGTGTGTGGACATTTTTTTATTAACAAAACACTGATGCTCTTTAAGTTCATGAGTTCACACATGTTCTGTTTGTGCTACAGGTATTATTAGAAGTGTTCCAGTCTTTTGAGTTTTTTAAACAACCAAGCACTTTTGTTTATGATTTCAGCGTTATTAAAGTGATAAAATATTTATTATAGGATAACTGTTTTAGAAATGAGAAAATTGAGAACTTTGATGCTGAAAAATTACTAAACATGAGAATTGCTTAAAATGTCTTTTATAAATTACAGATGAAATAATTAGAATTTTTTTTTTTTTTTTTTATCCAGAATAATTTCTAACACATTTTAAACCCAAACATTTTTACTTTTTTGTTTCAACTCCTAGTTAACTGTCCTAGACTAGTGCTTTAGCTCTTGCTTTGTGGATTAAAGTCACAAATATAATCAACAGGATGTAAATAGCAGCTGCAGATATGAGACTTCAAAGTGCTAAGCACCACAGGCATGCTCCTAACTTGTAATCATATGATTATTCTTAAACAGAGAGAGGAATGAAACCATCTATTTGACTGTCAGGATTGGATTTGGAGTATTTTGCAGATTTCATATCGCAGCCCTCAGACTGCATGCATATGAAATCTGCTATAGAAACCAGAGGAATAGCATTTCTATTTCTATAGCATTTTATGCTATAGAAACCAGAGGAAAATATTTTTTTCTGGTAAATGCAGACATTGCCGTGTGCTTTACGCTGTGGTGCATTTAACCAGGAAGGGAACGGATGTGACAGTTCTGCTCATAGCTTTATTGTAAATAAAGGCACATTGTCTATTTATTTGTCCTTAAAACTTTCCGTTACAAAGATCTCAAATAACTAAACATAGACTGTGTAGTACTGAAATAGTGCATGTTGAAGGTTACTTGTGTAATAAATATCATACCTGTTAAAAGGATTAGAAATTACTTCTACTTTCAAACACACATGCCATCCTGTAACTTTAGTTCTGGTTATAGGTGCCACGTTTGCCCTTGAATAAGTGGAAGGGTCTTTTATTTTTCTATTGAACAGCTGCAATTTCTCCATCAAACCACCTCTTCCAATCCCTCAGCCTTTCCCTGCCTAAGAGATCCAGGGAGGGTTGTTTTTTACTTTCTTCAACTTACCCATAACTTCTGTATCATTTCTCTTTGCACTTGGACCATGGTAATAACATATCTTGCAATACAAAATGTTTTTGGATTAAATGTTCAGGCTAATGAAGGGTAAAGTGAGCACTCTGGGTACTTTTTGCTACTCTCTTTCCTACCCTAAAGAGACATTCTTGGGAAAGGCCATTTACTAGCAACAAGAGATGCGTGCATTGGAGTTTCATTATAATAAATAACATCTGGTTGTGTTTTAGAAAGGATGTAGAACTAACTTCCCACTTTAGTTTTTTTTTAAGGCATGGCTGACTTGATGATTATGACTATCATTTGTCCTGTAGTTCATATGTAAAGCCAGGCTAAGTGAGCTATAATTCATGCTAGAAATATTGTCCAAAAAGTAATGTGAATACCTGCTGAAAATCACGGTAAAATCAGCTAGGGTAACTAAGGTTGAGAATTTGCAAATTATCCTGGTGATAATTTTCATGTTATTGATACATATTAAGAAAAATCTCAGTATTCTTCTCAGAATGCCTTTGGTTCTTCTACCAGGAAAAGGAGATGAAGTGGTAGAAGTAGGAGTGGATGGCAACCCACCTCCCTGGGGTCTGTAGCTTCTTCCCAGGAAAACAGCAACAGCCATAGGCTACTCTGATCTCTTGTCAGGTGGACAGAAAGGAACAAGCCTTGACTCAGAGAAATGTAGAAAGCTTGTCTAGGGCTCCTCTTCAAATTCCCTGGGTTAAAAACTAGATCATTCCAAAGCTGGATAGTTTTGGTTTTCTTTTTCAACAATTTTTCAAAGTTTATGGTCATTTGAAAAATCCTAGGTTTACTCATTACACTGAATTTTTAAATGATGGAATCACTAAGGCCCCCTGAGCCTCCTTTTCTCCAGGCTAAACATCCCCAGCTCCCTCATAGGATTTGTACTCCAGACCCCTCTACAGTTATATTGCTCTTTGCATGATTTGTTACTGTTTCTAATGGAAAACACATTTACTGTGTTTAATTTTGTTTGCATTTGTTTTTTATATTGGTTTTTTGTTTGCTTTTTTGTTTCCTAGCTCTGAACTCTCACTCTGAATTGGATAACTATTCCCCACGGAAAGTTATTAGTCTCAAGTAAACAGCATTTGTAGTTGACACATACGTGTTATTTTCTTCATTGTGAAAAAGAATAAGAAAAGGAAGTAATTCATAGCTATTTCATTATTTATTCTTGGAGTTGTAGTGGAAATGTAAATTTCATTTTTGAACACAAAAAATTTAAAATACTGTAGAATGTAGAATATGGCTGTGATGACTGCTTTTTTTAAAACACAGTCGTTACATTTTACTTTAGAGCACAGGTTTATACAAAGCAAACATGGCAACATATCTGTGGTTAGGTGCCTGTTTTCAAAAAAATGCTTACACTGTTTACGTAACCAGTATTATTTTTGAAATAAATCACTCAAGTCACTGTAGCAAATAATTTGAACAGTTCAGCAGCATTCTTTTAAGTACAATTGCTTCAAACATGTAAAGTTAATGAGTCTGTCTCCTAAAAAATATATTTGTGGTGGCTGGGGGAGCACCACTTGCTTTTTAGCTTTTTTCTGCATTGCAATTGATATTTTCCATGCTAATGGTGACAGCAAGTGAGTAGCTGGATTTCTAGCATGTTCAAGCAATTAAGGTCCAAAAATCATAAGAAAAGCACGTATCACAGCTTTTGTAATTAAAATTTCACAGACTAGCAATTTTTTTTGTTTGTATTGGGTGCAACTTTGAACTAACCTTTGTAACTTTACTTGAATTAGTGTTTTGATAAGTTTGGAAACTGAATCTTCAGATCTATTCATAGGAGGGGTTACTTAATTGCCAGACAATAATGTGAAATACTGTGTATATGACCAGGTGTAATAACCACAGATGTCTAATCCTGATATCCCTGATGCAGTTTTATACTGCTGTCTTACTGCTAACTTTGGAGGAAACAGCATACTTTGATTCTTGAACTGATTTCTTTTCACAAATGTGGTGCGATGTGATGGTAGATGACCAAATCAAAATCATCATAAAATAAAAACTTAAGATAGAATGTATAATAGCCCAACAATGGCCAACAAAAATGGACAGATATATTCCATGTAATAGTATGTAGCTGCTGACTATTCAGTAAACCCAGCTTGCCTCAACCTTAAGCACCAAAACATCTAGAAATGTATAGGCAAACCCACATATGAATCATCTGAATTAAAAAGCAGAATGCTTTGCAAATACTGCGTTTGCAAAAAATCCCTCAAAACCCAGAAAACCCAACAAACACACAAAACAAACAAACAAAAACCCCACCAAAACGAAACCAACCAACCAACCAAACAAAACCAACCAAAAAAACCTAAAAAAAACCACAAGCAGGGAGCACAAAATGTATATAAAATGTATGTCAGGTCACAGGTGTAAAGCAGACTCTATGTGTGGTCTGAATTGAAGCAGAAACACCGAATACAGTGACAAAGAAGGCAACATTGCTTTGCATTTATTTACTAATGCTTACAAAATTTCTGAATGTATAGCAATGCTGAAGATTCTGCTGCTAGAATATCTCTTGACATGACTCATAAGATATAGCATGATTTATGCATGTTTTAATGCAAAACAGAAACAGGGGAAAAACTGAACTTTCTTCTCACATCCTTGTCTCCTCCAGTGGTCTGTTCATGAAATCTTGGATTGCCTGGTGTAGAGGTAACCATTTATTAATTGAAGCTTTCAAAGCTGTAATCCACCTAGAAGAAATGAAAGATCAACAAATTGTCCCTGATCAAGGGTTATGTATACATTTCTCTGTCATTTGAAACACCTTTAATGAATGGGGTTTGTTCAACATTGTTACTATCTGTACTCAAAATCTGTGAATTGGAGAGATGCAGAAGGTGGAGGTGTTGGCTACAAAAAACAATACAATTTAACAGCTATTTTCCTACATACTGAAAAGCTTTGCCTTTGGTTCATTAAATTAAAGCCCGGGTAGTGTAATTAATAGGCTTTAGGTAAAAACTCTCATGACAGATGTGGAATTTAATTGGATTATGGTGAGGGAATTTACCTTCAGAATGTGTTTTCATTGTCCAATTTGCTTAAGTTAATTCAATTCTAATGGTCATTGATAGAAGTCAATAATTCCTGGGAATGAGGAGGATATACACTCCATTCTCACTAAGGAGAAGTGCCATAGCTTTTGTGTTCAGTATAATCACCCACACATAATTGTGCAAAGCACTTTATCCAGGTTTACTTACAAACCTCTGCAAGCTGGCCTTGCTGCTGTTCCAGCATTGAAAAGAATAGAACTGATGATTCATATGTTCCAGGATGTGTTTTACTGCAGTTTGACTAAGGCTACTGCTAAAGAGAAATCTAGGGGGAAAAGTGAAAACAGACTGCAAAGTCACTAGATCTTCCCAAGCTACGGAGCTCCTGGTCTCCTACAGTCTGGTAAACAAACTGGAAAAAAAAAAGACAAACTAAAAATATTTGGTTTACCTTTTGTTTTCATTTACGTTCTCTGCACATAAGTAAAAAGTTTTAAATTCTTCAGATGGAGGTTTAAGTTCAATTACAGATCTCTTGGAGCCCAGAGACTGTTCACTCACAGTATAACCTTGGAGGTAAAGGCCACCTGGATAGAATAAAATAGCATTCATTATATGTATTGCAGATACCATTAACAGAAGTACTGACAATTACAAACATACCAAAAATCTGGCAAATCGGTTTTTCAGATTGTTGTATTCACAGAGTTTTACAGACTTTACATTTAAAAATCTGAAAGTTCTGTTTCATTTTCTTTTATGAAAATTGATTTCAAAACAGCGTTAAACAGGCTTCCTATCTATAAAATGAAAGTAATAAAGATTTATTTATCTTTTCATTAAATAGGACATGGCAAAATATTTTCCTAGCTTTTGACTGCCATTAATGAGGTTGCCTCAAGCCACTGTAAAGTTCTTTGGAAGGGGGGCTCTTGTCACTGATATCTTCTTTTACTGTCCTTTAAAAACTAAAGGGATAAGAATTTCAACATTAAAAAAAATCCTAAAATCAGGATTGGTTACTCCTGCTGCCATTAGTTACTGAGACGTCATTGCAGGCCATATTAGGCAGCTGTGAAGAAGAGGCATTAAACAGAACTTGATCTTCTGGGCATTTTTATTTTAACTGTTTTTTGTTTTGTTCTTTTTTTCCTCAAAACTTTACTTCTTCAGTGCAACTTAAGGTGTAAGCTCACTTTATACACATATGGTGAATAGTCATAAAGGTCTGCAGAACGGGGTCTTTATTTCTGGGGATATTTAGGCACAACAGCACCAAATTAAAGTTCTAGCATTCAGAATTATATAACAGAATATGTGGTGAAAATTGAAAAAAATGCAGTAACAAGAAGAAAACCACTACCATATAGAAGAATTTTTATATAGTAGGATATTTAAACATCAAAAGAAAATATTTGGCAGTAGGAGCATAGGCTTCAGGGTCATAAATGCATAAAACTTAATTTCTGCCTTTCTGTTAATTCATTGTTTTTCTCTGCACAAACCTTAGCTTTGGTTTCATGTCATTTGGTTTCATGGTCATTTCATAAGTATGGCCTTTGGCAGATGAAGAGTATTATGCAAGTGATACAAAGTGGACCACCTTCTGCCTGATCATAATAGCATAAGCCCTAAGAAAAGTTTTTCCCTTTTGATCTGAAGACTGGCTAGCAAGCAAAAAGAAAAGCATTTTCCTTCTAGTTCTCCTGACTGCCAGCTTCCATGGTACAGGGAGAAAGCATTTGCAGGTCCTCACCCTCTCTGTGTGTGAAGTGAGGTCTGCTTGCAATTGATGTCAGTACCATCATTTTACTGCTTTGAGATTGGGCAGCCTCCCTCTCCCATTGTGGGGAGTGGTCCTAGGTAGCAGACTTAGCTGCAAACGACTGTGGCCACATCCTGGACCACCAGGCTCTCGAGCAGTAGGAAAGTTCTGTATATTGAGGGGTGGAATAGCTTTAACAAAACCACGTGATAACCTGGTAATTTCAGGGCAATTAGAGTTCATGATATCAGCAGATGCTTCCTAACATGCAGGATTTGACAGCTTTCAGGAGACTGCCATCAGTGGGACTGCCTCAAACCATCATAAAGTGTTTTAGAAGGGTAGATCTTGTTTAGGATAACTGTTTCTGAAGTAATGTGTACAGAATAACTACATTTCAGAAAGAAAGAATAAAAATGTGGGACGAAAAGGAAAAAAGACTAGGGTCAGGAATGAGGTGGCTGGTGAATAAATAGAGACTGAGTCTGGATTTCCTTCATCTACCTTCATGGAACAGCATGAATTTCCTGAAAAGAAACTCTCAGTAATGGTAAAAGTTCTACTTGGAAACTGCAGTGAAACATTTCTACTTCACTAATAAATTAAAATCTTGAAGCTAACCCTACCTTGGGCAGGTGTAGACCGGAGAGTGGCATAAAAGTACAAACAGCCATCCTTCAGAATGCAGTAGTGCTGAATCCAGACATCTTTGCTCCTGTCCAGCTGGTGGAGAAGCCCCAGGCACTCAGGGTTCTTAATAGCCAATGGTGGGAGTGTAGTGTTATGCAGTGTGACATCTACCCACACATGGTTCTGTAAAGTGAGCATGTAATGAAATGTTGTAGTAAAAAATTAAGGAAGACATGCTGCTATGAAAAGACACAATATCTAGTCTTTTGCCAAAAAAATTAGGGTTTGTTGTGAAAATCTTTTAAAAAGTTGTGCTGGCTTTGGCTAGAATAGGGTCAATTTTCTTCACAGTAGCTAGTAAGGGGCTGTGTTTGGATTTTGTGCTGAAAACAGTGTTGAAAACACAGGGTCGTTTTAGTTATTGCTGAGGAGGGATTGAACTGAACCAAGAGCTTTCTGCTCTTCACCTCACCAGGGAGGAGGCTGGGGATACACAAGGAGTTGGGAGGAAAATCAGCCATGACAGATGACCTCAACTGACCACAAGGATATCTCAGATGATACAACATGCTCAACATAAGAAACTTGGGGATGAAGAAGAAAGTGGGGGAAAGTTTGGAGTGATTGTGTTTATCTTCCTGAGTATCCATTACATGTAATGGGGCCCTGCTCTCCTGAGGATGGCTGAACACTTGCCCAGCCATGGGAAGGGGTGAATGAACCCCTTGTTTTGCTCTTCCTCTGAGTGTGGGTTTTGCTTTACCTATTACAATGTCTTTATCTCAACCTACTAGTCTTCTCACAGTTTTAGTCTTGTGATTCTCTTCCCCTCTCACACTGGGAGCTGGTAAGTGAGCAGCTGTGTGATGCTGAACTGCTACTGAGGTATAACAAAATTCAATGCTGAAAATCAAATTACATAAATGTATATGTGATAGAAAATATCCAAATGTCTACTCTTAAAAATAATGATTTGTCTTTTCAATATCTATTTTGGTTTTCTGGATATGTTTTGTAGGTACAAAGAGGATTACTTCACAGCTGTATTTAGGTGTTTTTTTTTAATTGCCTTGTTGATTGCTTGACTTCAGTAGCCTTTACTGTATATAATCTGGCAAGACAAAATTCACCATCTGCTCTCTGGGTTTCAGAGAAAATGTTGTAGTGTCTGTCAGTGGGATACTGCATTCAGACTTGGATGGAAGCACTACCACACACAAAATCTTTCCTTTCTTTCCTTTCTTTCCTTCCTTTCCTTTCCTTTCCTTTC